>NC_039360.1:112137229-112286683 GCF_003573695.1 Papaver somniferum | reverse complement strand
AAATTCTAAACCTTTTTCCTTCTCTCTTGGATCCAACAGTTGAGCAAAAAACAAGGAAGAATTCATCTTTTCATAAGCACCCCAATAAAAATTGTACTTCCTAAACATAATATCAGCCATACGAGCAATAAATGGATCATTAGTTGCATTATCTCTAAACTCAACTAACTGTTCATGGATGAGTACTACTTCCCACAAGAAACCAGGAGATGTAACAGTTGTGGAGGCAGAAAATTTAACAGTAGCATCAAAAAATATCTTTAAGCACTTCAGAAGACCTCTAGCATATTTCCAATCCTCTTCATATGGAGCATGTTGACGAGGTTTTTTGTTCTTGTTGTTGGTCTTTTTCTTCCCCTTTTTATTACAATCCTCCTCAACTTCCCCCTCAGATTCAGAACTAGAGTAATCCTCAAAAGCATTATCAATTTCCATGTCATAATTATCAGTATCAGGTATAGCATTTTTCCTTGATTCTTCAAATATGTACTTCTGTCTAAAGTCCCTATCATGCTTTTCTAACCTTTTGAAAACCTTTTCATACTTTTCAGCAGCTTCTAACATTAAATAAGTACTATTCCATCTACTTTTCACATCCAAGATCAAACCTTGCTTATATTCAATTTTTTCTAATTCACAACAATATTTAAACTTATTCAACCTAGCAAAAGATCTAGTTACATATTTGATAACTGACCTGATCCTACATATCGACTTATTGTAGAGTCTTACTGCATCTTTTGTCACAATGGCAAGAACATGAGCTGCACATCTGACCTAATAAAAGTAAAGTGAACAAATCAGAAATGAAATGTACACATACATTGAAAAGAACACATGCATTGAAAAGTTACAGATATACATGCAAATATTAGAATTTAGAAATGAACAAATCAAAAAAACTAACTTACGTGCAAATATTCGGCTCTAACTGGAGCTGAAGTCCAACCAATCACACTTTGCTTCAAATATTCAATGGCCTTCGTATTAGCACTAGCGTTGTCTAGAGTAACCACAAACACATCCTCAATACCCCAATCCAATAAACATCTTTCCAACATTTGACCAATATCACTGCCTGTGTGACCTTCAATTTGACAAAACAAGATGATTCTCTTTTGTAACTTCCAATTTTGATCAATAAAATGAACAGTTACACAGATGTAGTTATAATTGTTAGGTGAAGTCCATGTGTCAGTTGTCAAGGACACCCTCATTTTGGAAGCTGCAAAGTAACGTTTCAAACTAAATTTCTCATCAACATAGAGTTGTAACAAATCCCTATAAATGGTCATACGACTCGGCATTTTGAATCTAGGCTCCAACATTAGCGAATAGGCCCTAAACCCTTCACCTTCAACAATTCTGAATGGCTTCTCATCAACAATGATAAACACAACAAGAGCCCTTCTGCACGCTTCTTGACTGAAATTAGTTGCAATCAACTTACTATCCTCACCTGGCCTTTGGGGTTCAAACATCAATAACTGTTGTCCTCCCACCTTCTTCTTATTAGGATTCTTGGTGCAATGCCTCAAGTGTTTCCATAACCCAGACGTACCATTCTTTTGACTACCGGATTTCAATTTCTTGTTACAATGCTTACATTGTGCCCATTCCCCATCTAATTTTATAAAATCCTTACAAGCTTTTGAACTGGATTTCGGCTTCGCGGCTACATCAACAGCAGGAGTTATAGCTTCATTTGGATCTTCTTGTGTAGCTTGCTGAACATTAACAGAAAGTGAAGGTACAGATGTAGGGTGAAATGAGGAACCAACTTCAGTTCCAGCACTTTGAGTTGTATTTGCATCCATCTGAAATGAAAAAACAAGTTAAAGTGTTAAACTTAGAGCTCATCCATCTGAAATATATACAATGAATATCTATGAAAGTATAACAGGGCCATCCTATCCATACATGCAACAAATAAGAAGGTACACCAGATTATGAGTGACAAATGTTATAGTTAATTGATATTTTCACCAGTGTAACTCGGTAGAATGGTAACTCATTTATCTCCATATCAATCAGACTAGATTATTGCAAATTCATCTGTTCCATCCCCAAAACTGATCAAATCAAAGCAAAAAGAATAACCACAGTTGGTATTACTCCATAGTCCATGGACTCTCTCTTAAAATCACCATACCTTACTCAAAATCAAATCCAGAAAAAAAATGATACAAACCCTAACCATATATTGAAGAACAACTGAAAATCAAATCCAAGTTAAAATAAAACCCTAGCTAAATTCAGAATCAGAAAATCAAATCGAATACCTGATGTGTGTATCAACTGATGAACAAACTGATGATCAGTTCTTCCAAGTTCCAACCCTAAAATCGAAAAAAAATAATCATATTAGAACAAAAAATCTTAAATCGATCAACAAATTGAAATCCTAAAATCGATTTTGAAACCCTAAGATCCTAATACAGATGATGAACAAACCCTAAAATCGATTTATAAAATACTTACAAGTAAATCGATACTGAACTCCTTAATCCTTATACAGATGATGATGGCTTACTGGTTACTGCTAGTGACTTCGACGATGGCCTCTTCTCTTATCTTCTCTGAGAGGAAAATTAAAATCTGAGAGAGGGTCAGAGGGAAGAAGAAGAAGGAAATGAGGAGAATCCGAGAATACGATAGAGAAACTGAGAAAGGATGAAGCTGAAACTGAAAGGGTATAACCCCTACTATCAACGACCAGGATTTAATCCTAATATCAACGGATATAGATCCTCGGTACTACGGGACGGGACGGGATTAGCCTAGAACCGTTACTTGTACCTATTCTAGGCACGGTACCAGTTTTTGGTACTTGTACCTGTCCCATCTAACTGCGGTTCCGGGACGGTACCGGTACGGTTCTTGTGGTTCCAGTACGGTTCCATGGGACGGGATGGTTCCTGTGCAGCCCTACTTCAGCCACATTTTTCAATGTAGGTTTTTTTTTTTTTTTTGCTAGGTCATTTTTCAATGTAGGGAATGAAGAGAACAAACCTGATGAGTATTTACCCCATGGATTTCAAACAAGGGTCAACGACATAGGCTTGGTGATCCCTTCATGGGCCCCACACGTAGAGTTATTGTGTCACTCATCAGTCAGAGGGTTTCTAAGTCACTGTGGTTGGAATTCATCATTAGAAAGCATATGCCACGGTGTGCCAATGATAGCATGGCCGTTATACGCGGAACAAAAAAGTAATGCTTCAATGCTTGAAGAAGAGACTGGAATTGCAGTTAGGGTTATGAGCAAGTCTTATGGTGGAGCAGCAGCTCTCCCTAATTACTCTAACGTTTCTATATTTTAATTTAACGTTTTTAATTTTGGATTAAAATGTGACATGTGTATAAAATTTGTTATTATCTACCAAATTGAGGAAACTAGACTTTCTGATCTTCTCCCTAATTTTTGAGCGCTATTCCCTTTAGCGTTTGACGCTATTTTGTTTACCGTTTTTTGTCTTCTACTACGCTATTTTGAATAACGTTTTACTTGGATTTCATCTATCATTACACCGAACCATTGAACATGTTTTAGAAAAATTGTGGATTACACAAACTTGGAAGCTATTGGACTTGGCATTCCACAGTTTTTCCATATTTGGAATAGCTTGGATTCAACCACAAGACTTGCTTTAAAGTGATGACGGAAAGACTTGCTTTAAAGTGATGACGGAAAATGGAGTTGTAGGAAGGGAAGAGATTGGAAAACTAGTCAGGTTGATATGGATGAAGGAAACAATGACGGTAGTATCGATTTCTCGTTAAGAAGAAAAGCCAAAGAACTTCAAATATTGGTGACTAAGGCAGTGGGGGAAGATGGGTCTTCATATAATTCACTCTCAGACGTTGTAAGCAAATGGAAGTCATTGGGTACTAATGGTTTCATTTGATTTATATGCACAATATTGGATTGTATTAACTAGCTTGTGGAGCGTTTCTTCGAACTTTTACATTTGTTTAATGATTTTTTTATCGTTATTACTTAATAGATAGATTTTGTTATCGCTATAGTGGTCATTATAATACATGCAATAACTTTTTTTTATCGTTCATACTCAAAAGCTAGTTAACAATGCCAAATTAGTCATTACCGATTCATGTGAATCAGTATTAAATACCGAAGTCTCGAACATGTCTATTAAATGATGTATACAATCTTTGTATTCATAATCTCGTTGTGTGGCTTGTGCTCAATTATTTATAAATGATGTACGACTGTTGTACATGTTGGATTTTTAAGCGAATATGTGTTCATATCTATAGCTAGACTAAAGTTTGAATCTATAAGTCTCGAACATGTGTTCATATTTATAGCTAGACTAAAGTTTGAATTGACGAAAAACTCTAGTCACGAGTAGCGCAACATAATTCCTGGGATGGAGCCATGATTTTTTTTACAAGGAGGCAAAATTAAACCATTATAACAAAATATCAAACCAAACCAAAGCTATTTCTTTTGTCAATACCATTACACTTCAGTGATAGATAATACTTCATGGCATCTAGTAGCATCTAATGAAAACACTTTCTTTTAGTCAGGCACTTGTATTGTGTATACATTGAAACGCTCTAATAGAACCACCGTCATTGTCCAAAGTCCAAATCCTCTTAAAGGTTGGGTCCAATTCATAGGCCGTAATAAAATCACCACCACTGTCCAAGGAATGGTATGAAACGCTCATATGGTTAACCTTTTTGGTAGACTATTGTTGAACCAACAATGTACACGTTTCGGTGCGGTTAACAAACCTAGAAGTGTACAGTCATTTGTGTATGACAAGCTAAGTTTTCGATCTAACGGTTGAGAAATATTAACTTGAATCTAAATCAGGTTTTCATTTAACGGGGGATATTGATTGCTTTGTAACTAAGGCAAAACCCTGATTTGAAAGGCTACATAAGGGGACATCTAGCAACTCTGCAAAACTAATCCCCACACCTTACGTGTGATACTAGTTTGCGTCCTAGAGTCGATTCTCCTTTAACCTTTGGTTTTCTTCTTCTAAAACCAGGTTAACGACTTAAAGACTTCATTGGGATTGTGAAGCCAGACCGATACTACTTTTATCGTAGTTGTGTGATCTGTTCTTGCATCTTCTATCGTAATAGTACAATCATATTGATTGGCTTGAGATTGTTTGATTTCTCCGATAGGCAAGATATAAAAAGTAATCACAAACATCTTCGTCTCATTGTTTGTGATTCCGCAACATCTTGTTTCGCTACCATACGATTAAGATTGTTGTGAGGTGATTGATTAATCTAGGTTGTTCTTCTGGAATATAAGACCGGATTATCAATTGGTTCCTGTTCGCCTTGATTATTTTCAAAAGACGGAACAAAAAACTTTAGGGTTTTTCTGTGGGAGACAGATTGATCCTTTGATAGACTTGTCTGTGTGAGACAGATTTGTTTATTGTTAAAGCCTGCGATTTTGGGTCGTAGCAACTCTTAGTTATGGGTGAGATCAGCTAAGGGAATCAAGTGCGCAGTATCCTGCTGGGATCAGAGGCGTAGGAGTACAACTGTACCTTGGATCAGTGGGAGACTGATTGGGGTTCAACTATAGTCCAGTCCGAAGTTATCTTGGAGTAGGCTAGTGTCTGTAGCGGCTTAATACAGTGTGTATTCAATCTGGGCTAGGTCCCGGGGTTTTTCTGCATATGCGGTTTCCTCGTTTAACAAAATTTCTGGTGTCTGTGTTATTTCAGTTTCCTCATTATATCGTTTATATTTATAATTGAAATAATACAGGTTGTGCGTTTAGATCATCAATTAGATTAATCCAACCTTTGGTTGTTGATTATCATTGATTGATCCTTGGACATTGGTCTTTGGTACCCTCCAAGTTATTCCTTGTATTTGATTAGAACTCCCAAGATCTGCTTGAGTAAATCAAATCAAGAGAGAGATATAAACTCGTTGATATACTTTTAAGTGATTGAGTCTTGTTGATTCTCTTGAAAGTATATTCGAGTTTGTCCATTTAGATTGCTAAGCGAAGACCCCCGCTTTTTCGATTGGTATCAGAGCAGGCAAACACGTTCAAAACCTTACAAGTCTGTGTTTGTAGCAATCTGATTCTGAGGACAGAATCTCTTACGCATACCAGAGTGCCTCCTAAAGCTTTCAACTATGTCAAGTGTCTCGGAAATACCTCAAAGGATTACTCCATGGCTGATTCTTCCGAATCCCGAGGTATGAACGTTGTCCCATCTTGTGTTGACAACCCTCTCTCCTATGAGACATTGGCCACCATGACAAAAGCTGAAATGGAGCTTACCATAATTGCAAAAAATTCTACTGAGTTTGTTGATCTTCAAAATCATGAACAGCTCATTGATGAATTTGAAAGGTGTATTGATTGTGAACATGTACTCTATAACATCATAGAGTCATTCTCTAAGAATATTGAGAAACTTTTTCAAGAAAATAATCTACAACATGAAAAGATTTTTTATCTTTAAAAGTTTATCAAAGAAGGCTCAATTAGAGAAAAATGCTTGATCAAGACACATTCATCTGATCTCGACAGACTTCGTGTAGAAAAAGAAAAGCTAGAAGCATCACTTTCACTGGCCCATGAACAATGTTTGACCTTGAAAAAGGAAAACTCTGTCTTAAGGAAAAACTCTTCTATTCTTAATGTGGAGCACATGAAGAAATTTCCTCGAGAAGATTGTGTCGAGAAAAGGTTATACTAGTTACAATCTTCTCACAGGGATGTAAAGTTAAACCAGATGTCGACTCTTGTGTCCTCCACACGAACCTGTACCTTATGTGGAAAAGGAAATCACTATGTTGTCCTTTGCTTTACCAGGAAGAAACAAATTTCTAAACTTCGCAATTTGCTTCTTTCCAATGTCAATGGAGTAAATAGTCGGACGGCTACTACAGTGAACCTCTTCACAAGGAATCAGACTTCTTATAAAAATGATCTCCTTCCTAGAAGTCATTACAGGATTGGGTTGCATTCTAGTGGTAAAAATTCTTGTGCTACCCATGAAATCATGTCCTGTGTTTATAAGAATAACTCTGGTAAATCTAAGTCTAGAGTATGGAGACCCGTTTCCGAAAATCCCCTAGAACCAATCTCTAGAGGTCCTAGACTGTGTAATGATGTAATATTAAGATTGCGGTAAATACGGATTCGTTGCTCGGACTTGAATAGATTTAAAAACAAAAATATATACAAAATTGTCACAGGATCAAGAGATACTAGGACTCAGGATTTCACCAATTCTTATACTCATGCGATTCATGTATTTATTCTAAACAGTTATAGCTTCTAAACATCGACTCTTTATTTGCCAAAATAGATTTTAAAAATATTAATTGTAAATCTTAAGCATGGCCTATCAAAAGGATTAGTCCCAAGCATAAACCATCAAATGAAATCACAAATAATTAAGAAAAATCATAATTCAATTCATAATAATGCAAATAGTCATAAAAGAATTAAATAAAAATTATTCATGCATAAAGAATGGTTTCCTCCATCATCCCAGTATTGGGGTTTAGCAATTCATATCAATCACACACTCAACATATTAATTCAAAGCTCAAAGTGTGATTAAAAGAGTCAAAAGTTATAAAATAGTAGTTCTGAGACTTACAAAACACGTCTAGAAAAGAACGACAACAGAAAACTGGAGCGTACTGCGACACCTCTCTTCTGCTGTTGAGCTGCTGAAAATAAGACTGTTCTGGAGCTGGTGAAAATAAGACTGTCCTGGAGAGTCTGTTCTTCTTGTTCTTGAAGCTTTTTAATGGCAGCAGCAGGTGAACATTGTTGTTTTTCCTTCTTCTTCGCTCCTCCTGGCTCTGGCTCGACCCCAAACTCTTCATCCCCTTCTATGACGTAAACCCACTCTTATATAGCCCTCAAATCCCCCAAAAATCTCTACTAACAGCGACCATTATTTTTATTCTTCTCCGCATGCAGTTGAGAGAAAATCTCTCCTGTGACTCTCTACGCGTGTTGTTAGCTATGAAATAGCAACCAAACTATTCTTAGGACTTGAACAGGACCAAATACATGTATATCCAGCGTGAAAGTCTCCCAAAAATTTCTCACAAAATATTTGAACGTGAACAGCAACATACGTGTCCTGTTTGGACTTTGATTTCTTCTCCCGGTCATTCCAGCCACTTCTGGCACTTAAAATCACCCATGTTAGCTTCCTATAAGTCCATAGAGTAAGCCCAAACATTTCCAGCCCTTTAATCGCACTATAGCTCCTTCAAAAATTCCGATCAAAAACTGCCAGTTAACAAACTCACTTTCCCGCCAAAACTTCATTTGAAATGTGAAGAAGAGATGCCCCCTATCCATCTCCGGTGTCCCTTTAGCAGCTGCCTGGAAATGGATCACCCCTTAGTAATTAGGTTACCCCTTATCCAAAATTGAGGGCCCGTATAGTGAGTTTTCTGGGACATTTTCCGCACTTTTTCGGGGTTCCTCCGAGGTATTTCTGAGGTGCTTCCGGTACTCTATCAATGGAGGTCCAAACGCCGCATTTTCAGCCAATTTCGCCGCAAAACCTTATTCTTCTAAAAACACCTACAAATAAATAAAAAATCATAATAAGTACAAAAATGGGTACTAACAATATATACAATTGGGCTATATTAGACACATAAATGCGTCTATCAAATACCCCCAAACTTATTATTTGCTAGTCCCGAGCAAATCAAAACTACAAAATAAAATCCTAACTCACTGTCGCAGGCATCGTCGATTGCATTTAGCGTATGCAATAAGCCTTTTAACCCCTAGGTGGCCCTAGTGGCCGAGCTATAGTCTCGGGAGGGCTTACCAGAGATATACCCACAAAACATGTACTCCTAATTGGTCACAAGTATCCAAAGAGCTATGAGGACATACATATTCTCAACCTATCTCCAAGTAAGTATAATGTCAGAGAAATTAAAGGTGTCAGCTCTAAAGCTGACTGAAGAAAGGGGAGACACATCTGCGCGACTGCTAGATAAAGAGATACCCGCTACACAACTAGATAAACATTGTAAGATGCGTCCGCTGCTTTACAGCTGGATAAGATTAGGAGAGAGATAAAAATGAGAGGGACATCTGCTACACAGCTGGACTAATTACGTGTGATGAGTTAAACCAGTGCTAGAAAGATCTTGTGCCAGATTGAAAGCAGACTAACAAAGCAACCCAAATGCATCTTTCTTCGACTCTCTCACAGTGCCCTGTAGAAACAACGCCTTCTTCGGTCTTCAACTGTTGATGATAAAATCTCGAACCTCATAGAACCTTGACAATTAACTCTTCTCTTCGATTTCTTGCTTGACTTATAAATTTCTTCTTCCCTATGGCCTTATTGAACAAAAAGAACGTAATGATGTTTCATTTTTGTTTCTTTTTTTTTTTTCATTTTTTTTTTATTTTTTTCATTCATTTTTCATTTTTTTTTTTAATATTACAAGACAAAAATTTAAATGGCCATGAGAGAAGGACTTTAGAACTTGGATCTTCACAACTTGTGATGTCTTGGTATCATGAACTTCAACAACTTATATCATTTGCTCTTGTAACTTCTTGTAACTAAGTCTTCAACTTTGATTTTTGAATAATTCTTTTCTATTGTTGCTTCTAAACCTTAAACGTCTTCAACTTTTTCATAAATTTTGATGTCACTCCGCTTGTTGATGATGATAAGTTTCTACTGAGAGAAAGTCGTAATCCAGTAACTAAGACTACATTGTGAGGTTGCTTTGTCTTTCTGGCATTTCCTTCTGACCTACTTGCCTTTCCATCATGTATGGTTAGGTCCATCACGGTTACCATCTAAAAGGAACAAGTTCTCTCCTGAATTTCAAGGATCTCAATGTCTTTTTCTCTAATGTCTCAATAAGTTGTTATCTCTAGCATTCCAATTTCTATCTTTTCGGTGAGAAACAATATGTAAACTTAGCTAACCGGATACCATGTGACGCTAGAAGTTTCAAAAGTGCGACTAAAATGTTTCTCCCATACCCCCAAACTTAAATCTAACATTGTCCTCAATGTTCTAAAGATGAAATTAAAAGCATGAACAAGGAGAAACTGTTACGATTTGAAGCAAAAGAGATAAGGAAAGATATTACCATGTCGCATGAATGTTGGGTTACCTCCCAAGAAGTGCTAAGTTTAAAGTCTTCAGCCAGACATCGGAAAGGATTAGTCAACTCGAACCATAAAGTAACAGTCGAAATAATTGTGGGTCTTCAAAACGAAATAGAGCTGACCAAAGGAAACTACAATAACCCAAGAAAGTGAACAAGGATAGCATGCCCTTATCTAGTTTCTTGATTAAGATATTTATATCTAATTTTGGTTCAGGTTCAGGTTCTATGAAAGAGTCTAAATAAAATATTTTCCTCGGATGCATTTCCTCATAGGTCGGATCCAAATTATTAGGTCCTAGAGTCTGGAAAAACTCAAATACGAACTTAGAATCACGAAGTAATAACCTAAATAATTGCGGATCCTCTAAGTTAATCAGATTTGACTTACATAATTGACCACAGTGAGAGTAGTGGTCATTCTTAAGCAAATGTGTCGATTCTAATTTCCTAAAGCAATTAGGTCTAGTCTCAAAACTTAATATTCGACACATTTGGAATATAAACGTTCCCACAGTTGGAAGAAAACTATGTGGTGGGAAAACAAAGTCAATCTGGGGATCATAGCCTGGGCAAACCACATCAACCAGAGGATGGGTTTCTAACGACTGAACTTCTTCCTGGACATCATTAGGTTCGGGAAAACGAGTATGAAGGTAATCTTGCAAAATGGTCGAGGCAGAGATATCAAGTCCTAAGTGTGGGGACTTTCTGAGAGTTAAAGGTAAGGCACTAGGGAAGTGATAATCACCCCCAAACTTAGAGTTTTCAGTGTCTCTAGATAGACCTCTAATTATTTCTTGAATTTCCGTATCTTCAGAGTCCTTAAAATATTCAAGAGATTCTTCTAAGTTATTATCAGGTAGTGCATCTTTACTCATCTCTACGGGTCTATCTTCTTCTTCCAAGACTATTGTTTCTAAGTCGCTAGACTCTAAAACAGTATTTTCGAAATGAACCCGTTCCTCTAAACCACTATCAGCTTCGTAATCAAAAGGAAAATCTACATCGTCTAAAACGGTGGTATCCCTAATCAAATCCTCTTCCTTTTGAATAGGTGAATAATCATAAAAATTATTTGGATTTGAACTAGAAATAATATAATCACTATAAAGCTCAATTGGATTACTAGATTCCTGATCACTATGCCTACATATTTCATATTCTTCATCACTACTATCCTCATCATCATAATAGTACGAAGATGATTGAACCTTATCTAAATAAGTAGTGTTACCAATTATAACCTCGTTATCTTGATTATGTGAAAAAGTATCTTCATTCTCAAGGGTATTATTGGATACACTATATTGGCAATTCAAGTTATTTAGAGCAATACTTTCGTTCGTTTCTAACTCAAGTCTACGTGTGGATTCAGCTATCCTCTCAAGGGTCTCTTCCAAAGAAAGTTCCCTTAGTGTAGGATCTAAGTTTTGAGTTAATCTATTGAGGATATCTTCTACAGATTCAGTTGTTGTTGCAGTTCTTTCGTCCATAACTACATTATTCACCTCATCTAATTTATACGTCGATTCAGCTAACTGACGTGATGACTCAGCTAAATTCCTGAGAGTCTCTTCTAGAGAAGGAATAGGAACTGAAGGATCATAATAAGGACTACTTTTCAATAGTTTGATTGTATCCTCTAAAGACGAAGAACTAGTATTATAATCTTCTTGCTCGTATGACTGATGCGCGTGCCGATAGTAATTGGGCTCACCATGGTATGAACCATAACCTTGAAAAGGTTGGCGTCCCCAGTCACTATTCTCACTATGGTCATAATACTGATGATGTCCATATTCAAATTCAGGTCGATATTCATTGTATTGGCTTCTATCATACCAGTTCGACATTCTTAATTGCAGGGGAATTCTACGCAATCACAAACAAGTCCGACTCGACCAAATCAAACCTATAGAATCTAGCAAACAAAAAGCATGATGGCTCCACTTAGATTGTTTTTTAGACCAGCTTATATTCCTTCGAAAAGGAATTCGTTACAATTTGAGCACACCCCTCTGGAATCAATCCGAGCTAATGTAAGTTGAATCGAGGCGAGGGAAGCTCAGTGGAGCTTTGATACCCAAGCCCTCACCGCTATCACAAGGCGGCGCAGTCACGCATTCAACTCACAGAAACCATCATGAACTTTGGAATGTGCTTAAAGAGCAACCAATATTTTTCGAACGAGTTTCCTATTAAGCTCGTTACCCTATCGGTCTCGTTCTATTCCAAATTTTAAAGCTTAGGTTCACGTTCGGTTTCGTTTTCCTAAGGCGGGCAAGAAGGGAACGGTGATGAAATCCGAACCCTTATCTTGTAATGGCCAGGCCTTGCCCTTTATTAGGAATTTAAAAACAGTCCAAATTCGTCCTCAATCAATGAATCACCTTAAGGAATACAGTAACTCGCTTACAGGAGATTCGCGAGTGTTTCGATGGACTTACCTCCCGTACCAGACGGGGGATGAACCGTTGAAGTCGACTCGGGCCACGAATCCTATGTCATGTACGAACCCGAGGGGCCGAGACGATATCGTAATCGTCGTCCTTCCCTGCAAACAGTTTGTATTTAAGGATACCCTTCCGTAGGGTTTAAAAATAAAAATAAAAATGTCCAAAAGTCCAGAATAAAGTCCAAAAAAAGTCCAAAAATTACAAAAATTATGAAAAATAAAGCATGTTTACAAATTCTAAAAAAAAATAATAAAAAATAATAGCTATATACAAAAAAAAATAATAATAATAAAAATTAAATCCTAAAAAAAAATTATGTCTTTTTTCTTCTTCTTCTTTTAGCTTTTAACTTTTAGCTTTAAGCTTTTTGTTCCCAAGTCCTTAGTATTCCACTTCGAACCTGTAAATCAAAGACACAAAAAGAAACGTAAAAAGGAACAAATAATAATAAATAAAAAAAAATTAAACCTAAAAACAAATCTATATACAAGTCCGCGTCGGCGGCGCCATTTTTGATGTAATATTAAGATTGCGGTAAATACGGATTCGTTGCTCGGACTTGAATAGATTTAAAAACAAAAATATATACAAAATTGTCACAGGATCAAGAGATACTAGGACTCAGGATTTCACCAATTCTTATACTCATGCGATTCATGTATTTATTCTAAACAGTTATAGCTTCTAAACATCGACTCTTTATTTGCCAAAATAGATTTTAAAAATATTAAGTGTAAATCTTAAGCATTGCATATCAAAAGGATTAGTCCCAAGCATAAACCATCAAATGAAATCACAAATAATTAAGAAAAATCATAATTCAATTCATAATAATGCAAATAGTCATAAAAGAACTAAATAAAAATTATTCATGCATAAAGAATGGTTTCCTCCATCATCCCAGTATTGGGGTTTAGCAATTCATATCAATCACACACTCAACATATTAATTCAAAGCTCAAAGTGTGATTAAAAGAGTCAAAAGTTATAAAATAGTAGTTCTGAGACTTACAAAACACGTCTAGAAAAGAACGACAACAGAAAACTGGAGCGTACTGCGACACCTCTCTTCTGCTGTTGAGCTGCTGAAAATAAGACTGTTCTGGAGCTGGTGAAAATAAGACTGTCCTGGAGAGTCTGTTCTTCTTGTTCTTGAAGCTTTTTAATGGCAGCAGCAGCAGCAGGTGAACATTGTTGTTTTTCCTTCTTCTTCGCTCCTCCTGGCTCTGGCTCGACCCCAAACTCTTCATCCCCTTCTATGACGTAAACCCACTCTTATATAGCCCTCAAATCCCCCAAAAATCTCTACTAACAGCGACCATTATTTTTATTCTTCTCCGCATGCAGTTGAGAGAAAATCTCTCCTGTGACTCTCTACGCGTGCTGTTAGCTATGAAATAGCAACCAAACTATTCTTAGGACTTGAACAGGACCAAATACATGTATATCCAGCGTGAAAGTCTCCCAAAAATTTCTCACAAAATATTTGAACGTGAACAGCAACATACGTGTCCTGTTTGGACTTTGATTTCTTCTCCCGGTAATTCCAGCCACTTCTGGCACTTAAAATCACCCATGTTAGCTTCCTATAAGTCCATAGAGTAAGCCCAAACATTTCCAGCCCTTTAATCGCACTATAGCTCCTTCAAAAATTCCGATCAAAAACTGCCAGTTAACAAACTCACTTTCCCGCCAAAACTTCATTTGAAATGTGAAGAAGAGATGCCCCCTATCCATCTCCGGTGTCCCTTTAGCAGCTGCCTGGAAATGGATCACCCCTTAGTAATTAGGTTACCCCTTATCCAAAATTGAGGGTCCGTATAGTGAGTTTTCTGGGACATTTTCCGCACTTTTTCGGGGTTCCTCCGAGGTATTTCTGAGGTGCTTCCGGTACTCTATCAATGGAGGTCCAAACGCCGCATTTTCAGCCAATTTCGCCGCAAAACCTTATTCTTCTAAAAACACCTACAAATAAATAAAAAATCATAATAAGTACAAAAATGGGTACTAACAATATATACAATTGGGCTATATTAGACACATAAATGCGTCTATCATGTAATCAGAAAGATTCCTCTCATGTGCTTCCAGGAAGGGTTGTGAGACAGTTCTATAAATTTGGAGACTGCCAAAAAAGGATAAGAAATGCTGAGATCAGATATCCTGGAGGAAATCACAACTATTCTCTCAGATCCTTTGGTGAGACTATGTCTCCCTCTACTACCTAGTAGAAAAACTCCATTCTTGTATCTAACTTGAGAGATACAAAGATGATGTCTGAGAGATGCTCAAGTATGTTTTGTTGATTTTCTTTCGGTTTGTATTTATTTCTTTCATCACTATGACTTTTTAGAGACGAAGTATCTTTGAAAAAACACAGTATGCAGTATTCCTAATTGGGTCGATTTACTTTGACATTTCGATCGGCCCACGAACGTTCATATCTCCTCAAGGAACTCTAGGGTTTCTATCTAGGGTGTATACTTGAACACATATATATCTTATAGGCGTTCATTAATCTTCAGAAAGGAACTCGATGGAAACTGTTCCAAAAGAAGAAGTTAACCCTAACATTGAGGATGATCTCAAAGGATGTGATTCTGCTCAAGAGTTCATCATGAAGAAGATTCTTGAAAGGAAAGAGTATAACTCTTGGATTGGAGAATCTGTCAAGAATCTAATTCGCGTTCAGAATGAAGTTAAGAGCGAACTTGCTAACCTTCAACTGCAGATAAACCAGCTCATTGATGGAATGCAAAAATCCTTGGTACTCAGAATATCTTGATCACAAATCAGAAGAAAGTTATCCTTGACTGCGCAAGGGCTCGTCATTATGCTCGCATTGTTGATCGAAAAACTAACGTTCTAACTTATGAACATGGTGTCTCTACGGTCAACATGATCAAGGATATCAGTGATTCCTATTTCGATGGACCATTTCAGAGGTATGAAATCATCAAGGAAAACTGAGTATAGTTTCCTAGTAAGTCTTCTTTTTGGTTTAGTTGGAAGAATAACTAGTGCTTGAATAGCGATGATTGTGACTACACATAGCTATTATTTTCATCTTCTTGTTTTTAGGTTTTTTTGGTTTAAATTCTAAAACTATTTGGAGGATGATGTTTTGCAGTATTTAATCTTTATGATTTGTTATATTGCAACTTGTTATGTGATATTGGTGTTTACGTCCGTGAACTATTGTTGTCCCATATTTTGCCAAAAGTAAAGTCGTTCATGATCGGTATTCATGTATTGATTTAAGGATGAATAGACTTTTGACAAATACAAAAGTTATGCCTATATTGTCAATCCTTGATGGAAGATAGGTTAAAATCTTTTGTATCCAAGGATTATTGTTATTGTATATGCTTGTGCAAAAGAATAAATCCTTGCGTATTCCATGGTATTGATCTTCATGGATCCATCTTTTTGTACTACCGTGAGGCTCCGTAATGTATCTTATGTTGAGCACGATACAACCAAGTTGATTATTTTTGATTAGCTTTGTTGGTTGTTCTGTGAGATACTTTATGTTGAGCATTTAGAACTAAATTAATCATCTTCTTGGTTATTTAGTTACTACTTGATAGTTATTTTCAATGATGTTGTAGTAAGATGATTCGTTCACTCAGACTTGTTGAGAATTTGTTTTAAAACTTCATAATAAAAATAAGGAAAATATATACAAATATCGTGACGGGATGAAGAGATGACTGGGACTCGGGATTCCACCAATTCTCACATTCATGCGGTTCAACTATTAATTCCGGACAATTAAAGCTCATAAAATAACAAACATCGACTCTAAATATTTGCCAAGGTAGATTTTATAAAGAATTATATGTAAATCAAAAGCATGACGCATCAAAAGTACCTAAGACTAAGCATGCGACATCAAACGAAATCACAAATAATCAAGAAAAATCATAAGTCAATTATAATAGTGCAAATAGTCATAAAGAAATTAAATAGAATTACCACATGGGTGAAAAACAGCTTCCTCCGTCGTCCCAGTGATGGATTCTAGCTAGCTAAGTCAGCACCTGTGCACGCGTGGCAAAAAATGTACACGTGTTTCCCGTCCTTCCCAAAATACCCTGATTTTCATAATTGATCATCAGTTTCACTCGACATCATCTCAATTTTCAATCTGAGAAACAATCAAAACCGCAACCCCCTTTTTCGGGCATACACAACATTGAATAGTATCCATACAAAAGCCAATTTGCCGCCAGTTTAGTCATAAACCCCATTACTCACTTCAAAGCTCAACCATCTGCAATAATCAACACAAGAACCTTCATGATCTCAACCTCGTTTCTCCATCTGCAAACCCATTGAGATAACCCCAACATACCCATCTTCTAATTCATTCAGTCATCTTCTTCATCCATCATCTAACACCGAATAAACCCCCACCGATTTCATGGCATCATCATTTCAGTTTCTTCCAATTGAAACCCATTAATTCAACAGATGAGATCCCCTCTTTGAATCACTTAAATTGCTTCTGCTGATGCTCGAGTGAAGAATACAGAAGATGGATAAGTAAAATCCATTAAATTCAGAGGAAAGAAGGAGCTCGAGAAGATGGAAGAACAGGCTAATCTCTAATTCACTGGATGTTGTTGACTGTTAGATCTAGTTGTTTTTTTGTGGCTCGATTGAAGATTCATGGTCCAAGGATGAATTGGTTATCTTTGTAATTGAATGGTTATCAGTGATGGGTAGTTTAAATGTTAGGGTTTGATGTTAATTTGAGATTGGTAACTGAGATGGGGGTTTTAGATGGATTAAGGGACAAGAGAAGGAACTGATGGTGTTTCGGAGATGGACAATGATAGAACATGATACTGAGAATGGTGCTAGTGAGATGAAAAGCCAATGAACTGGGATTGGGTTTTTTTCCGATGGCATCTGTCAAATTTCACAGAACTGGTTTCAGGAAAAGATTTGGGTTTAATCACTTGAAGAAGAAGGGGGTATTTTTGGTAACACATGGGACACGCGTACAACTTTTTTCACGCGTGCACGGGTGCTGACTCAGCTAACCGAGCAGTGGATGGAAAAGCTAACGAGGGGAGGAAACACTAATTTCAATCTTTTTGGGGAGGAAACGCTAATTAGCTATCTTGGCGGAGGAGGAAACACAAAATAACTCTTTTTTTTTTTAGAAAATACACCTATAATTATCCGATAACTTTTTTCTTGATTTCCTACTATAAAGATGTGAAAATTGTACAAGTTATTATGTTACTCTCTTATTAGCTTTCTATTTCTTTTTCTCTAATTTTATTTGTATAACAGATAAATTTTAAATCCCTAATTAAGCAACTATTATAAAGAAAACGTTTTTAATAAACCGTAACTGCACAACGTGATTGGAATTATTGGATTAAGAGAAGTGGTAACTAATCCCACTCTCCACAACGCTAACGTTTTAACGAATTTAACCACAATATCTGGGAGTGTTCTTCTATAATTATTTAGGAGGGGGTTAATATTGGATTTTTCCATAAAACTAAAAAAATTAACTACTACTTATGAGAATTTGTAAAAATTTAGGGGAGGCGGGAGCCACCCCTGTATAACACCTAGCTCAGTCCCTGCATAGTGCATAATTGTTAACGACGAGAGGTTGGTATGCATATAAATATATATATATATATATATAATAAAAAATTAACTATTTTGCTTATTGAAAGAAAATTACATACTTTTGGTTGGTAACCTAGCGACAAGCTGGGCTCCAACACCTTTTTGAATAGCGATATCTAATCTATGAAAAATAAAGCTACCAACACCACTACTAGCATCATTACTAACTAAGCAGTTCTTCAAACGCTTAAAAAAACATAAAGTATCCTCACCTAGTTCCCCTAAGGTAGAGAAAGCTAAAACACCAAGACCATAACCAAGTGAAACACACTTATCTAAGTATTTAATGCATTTTCGAGCAACAACATTAGAAATAGCTTTGCCAGGAACAAAAGAGCGAATACCTTCACCTGTGAAGGGAGAAACCCCTGTAACATCCATGCAAACATCCTTACCATTTTTCCAGTTAAGGACGAGGATATCAGCCGGCCTTAGATCTTTGTCGTCATCTGACAGAAGCCCCAGAGAAACTTCCTTGCGCGCAAGTACACTAGCTTTGTAACAAATGTCAGCAACTATATCACATACAAAGTCATGTCGAAACTTAACCCCAACATCCTTAGCACAGTGAAGTGCATGATCTCCATAAATATCCATAGGCTTGTTACAGCTAGAGCATGAACTATTCTCAACAAACAAAGGGATACCCAATCGGTAGCAAAGGACAGCTCTGAACTGTCTCGGCCCGAGGCATTGATTAAGCCCACTAATAGGATTTGCCAATAAATAATCTTGAGCATGCTTAACTTGGTTACACTGCCATAAAATGGAATCTCTAGCAGACAAAGAAAACTGGCCTGAGATTTTCTTCTTAATTGCATCAAAGTAGGCAACTCCCAGGGAATGCATGGAGGGGGGAGCAGTATCATCAACACAATAAGAAGAAGGTAATCCACATACTTGAATAAAATTCTGTAGAGCCAACTTATAAGCATGACCTTTGTTTGTTGGGAAAAGGTCACCAAGGATCGCCTTTTGCACTGAAGCCGTCTGACACTGAGAAGCAATGTAACAATAGGCTTGGGTGTCTTCCATGATGTATATACCAAAGCCACCATATTTGATAGGCAAGGTAGCTAATCTTTGCTGTAAAGGCCCAAATCCTGAGCCATCACCAGTGATAAGGAGCCTCAAGTACTTGAGCAAATGATCGCCAAAGATCTCAGTAGCTTGCTGAAGGGCAGCAGGATTGGTAGTGTGCAATGAAAAATATAATCTAGAAACACTCGTACAATTGCGAAGTAATAGCATCTCGCTTTGAGGATCCTTGAGTTTTTTTATGGCGGTCATAAGTTGAACAATCTTGTTCACTCGACTCAGCAGCATATCACTAATAAAGTTCAAATCCAAACTCACAGGACCACCCAAAAGTTTAACACCATTAGACGGTCTACCAATATCAGGCGGGAAAACACCATCATCAATACTTCGGGGATCAATAGAATGCCAAAAGACTTCGTTTTCTTAACATTGAGATGTAAACCTCTACCTGGCCTTCAGTTTCAATAATACGCAGAGCCTTAGACACCTCAAGCGTATCGCCAATGATTGTACCATCATCAAGGTACCAGGCGTGCAAGTCGAGTTTATAGCTAGAAGCAATATTCTTCACTAGAGGGTGAAGAGTCAAAGCAAACAACAAGGGACCGAGAGGGTCACCCTGTTGAACTCTGAGGGCAGACGAAAAAATATATTGGTCGTAGTAGAGTTTAGCAGGATGCATATAAAAAAATTCTACCCAGCGAGAAATACCTGGACAATGAAGACGAACCTCCTTGATGAGCTGAGACCTGCTCACCATGTTGAACGCGTTTGAGAAGTCAATAAGCAACATTGACATCTTTTCTGAGTGACCTTTCAACTCAAGGAGACTATTTACAGCATGTAAAATACTTTCCCCTACGGCAGAAACACCAACTCCAAATTAGTAATCTCCTAAGTAAGAATTCATATCCTTCCCAACAGAAAATGCAGCCACCTTAGAAACCAATCTGCGCCAAACCGTGCCAACTGCAATAGGCCGAAGACCACCTCCAGGCTTGAGTAACGGTGTTAAGGGCGCGCTAGCAATGAACTCTCCCAACTCCGCAGGGCATTTTCCAGCCAACCAAAGATTGACAACTCCTGTAATCGAAGCGAGTAAGATGTCTGCGACAGCAGCAGCAGCCCCACTCATCGCATCAACTAAATGTTGCGCCCGCAAACCGTCTCGTCCACATGATGTACCCTTAGGAAAACTCTTAACAGCCCCCAAGACTGCTCGACAATCCACAATAATTGGGTCCGCAGTAATATCATCGCAAGGAACAGCTGGAGGAGGCGCTACAGGGGGCTTATCTTGCAATTCCAAAAAGGTCTGTTCATTGCAAGGAGCCACACCACCAGAAGAGATCACTCTAATAGCAGCGCCAAAATGGCCGCAACTTATTTTTCTTCAGCACGATGTTAAATTGGCCAAACTTTGCTTCTTCTCATCAGTTTGCATATGCAGGACTGGGGTTTGTAGCATCTTGTCTACCAAAACATGACACCCGTTGGGCTCCCTCCAAACAGATAAGGCATTGTTTATAGCTGCCACTTGAAGGCGTTTACGCTTACCTGATTTCACCTCAGCTGCGTTCTTGGGCCTGTAAAGTGCTAACATGCAAATAGGGAGCAAAATAAGCTGTATCCAGGCATTCACGTTATATGGATTGGATATAACCTTGTCAAGGCAGCATTTCAAAGCTCCCGAAAAAGATAGTCGACACTAATGGGGGATACAAGTTACAGTCTGGAACTGCCGTTGGAGTACAGAGTTGAGCACCTCGGTGGAAAGGGAGCAAGCAGACTCTGCAACAACATCTACGTCGTTCCCCTCAGAAGCCACAGTAACCTCTGAAAATCCCTGCCCAACAGCGCTGCTCTCAGCTGAGAAGTCTAACCCATGAAAAAGAAAATCATCACCTTCACCATTGAAAGGTCCAGCAATTATATCTTTATGAATCGAACCTTCCTTCCCTTTGCAAGATATCCTCCAGGCATGTAGATGTAAACATCTGCAACACACCCACATCCGTAAGCTGATAAGCATCTTCTCCCAGGCGTGACGAATGTGCTGTGATTTGGCCATTAAGTCTCTGCAGAATTTATCAGAAGAGAAATGTCTATCATGGAGAGGAAGCAAAACTGGAAAAATGAAAGAACGTGGAAAAGAAATCAAAAGGGTTATGAAAACGAAATCAAAAAGAAGAAAATCCATGTTGAATCCGTAGAACAAAACTGGCTTTCGAAGCCAGAGAAGTCGTCCGAGAGATAAAATTATATATATAATTTTATCTTAAATTAAATATGTGTGGCTCCTGGGCCATGCTGCTTAAAATAACTTCAATTTACAAATGTTATGTCTCTCATTGGGATAAACTTGAGTAGGTCATGCGTTCAAGTTATCTTATATACGTCAATAATTGACACACAAATAAAGTAATTTCTACATAGCTTCAACCATATGGAGCTTCATCCAGCTCTATAAGATATTGTGTTTCCACGCTTACAAATAAGATTAATATTCAATTTTATGTTTTCAAGTATTTAACATATTTTATCATAAATATATTAAATGTCACTAAGTATATATCTTATCATTAAAATTGTTCTCAAACATTACATCAAATTTGTTGTTAAATGATAAAATGAAGTATATTTTTCTATTACATTATTAAATTCAAGATACTATTTTGAATATTTTCTAAATAATTTTGTAGTGAAAATAATATTCATCATATTTGTTAACAAAATAAACTTCACTATATAAACCGGGAGAAGTTGAGGGGTACTTTTTGTTGTAGGCAACATGCTTTTTCAATACTGACTGCAACAATCGGCACTGAAAAACCATGTCGACCGTAATAAAAAGTATCCTCCAATTTATAGGAGCATTCCCAAATGCGAGTTCATTAACATATCGAACAAATCAAAATAATAAAATGTGGTTCAATTAATATTTATATGTCTTATCTTACTAATATAAATAAAAAATGTATTTTTGGTAGAAGACCCCCTAAATTACTAAGTAACCCTCAATTAAGTCACCCGACTTTGATAAATTATGTAAATATTTTTAAAAAATGATATAATAGTAAGTGGGAATTAAGTGTTTGACCCTCACCTCACTCTCTCTTACTCAAATGGCCTTTGACTTAAAACTCAATTTAAAAAAAATACCCATTTTATTGAAATGACCCTTAAAAAAGAAGGAGGGCCATTTGGATAAAGATGTTTGATGATGTTATCAAATGATAAACTATATCCTCTAAGGGTATAATCGTCATGCTAACTTAAACATAACATGTCTCACAAACCATAGTAAGAATTCGACAAATTTTATATACTTGGAAAGCTTTTTGAAAGACCTACACAACGAGCGTAAATACAACTATCGAATTTTCATTTCATGAATTTTTTATTCTCTAAATAATTTTTTAAATTTTCTTCATATTTTATAGTGTGCAGACAATATGCACACTAATTTTATGTGCAGGAAGTATACACATTGATTTTTGTACATAATTTTTTAAATTTTCTTCATATTTTATAGTGTGCAGGCAATATGCACATTGATTTTTGTAAATATTTTTCAAAATTGTCTTCATATTTTATAGTGTGCAGGTAATATGCACACTGATTTTATGTGCAGGAAATATGCACACAGGTTATTTTGTTAATCCTACTTCCTATAATATTCCAGGGCTACTGGAATAATTTGCAATTTTTTTTAAGTAACCCTGCGGTCAAAAGAGTAAGATTCATAATTTCCAGGGTCATAAGAATAAATTGTTGTATAGTAAACTGGGCTATCAACGTAATGTTTTCTATCATTTCTTCGTCCAGAATCTCCAGCAACCTCTTCTCTTCCCTCTACCTCAACTTCCACCATTTTCCGACAAATAACGCCGCAAAATCATCTCTAATTATCAACACCATACTTCAGTTGACTCCGGTCATAAAATAATCTCATTTCTGTTTCGTTTTCCTTTCAGAAAACTTACTTCACTTGATTGGGGTAGATTCAGATGATTTGGATTCATAATTTTGGAGGTTTTAAATATCAAGCTTTCTGTCGGAACTCGGATTAGGTAAGCTGAATCATAAATTTGTAACAGGTTCAACCTGAATTTGAGATTTTTCTTTTCTTCTTTTGAATAAATTTTTCGACATTCGAATTTGGGAAACCTAAAATCTATAATTTGTGTTTTTAGTATGTTATCGACCTAAATTATATAAAATGTATCATGCCAATTGATTCTCTTTAGATTCATTTTCTAATTTCGCATGTGAACTTTAGCTCAAACCGAAAATTTGGTAGTGCTTCACCTCTTAGAAGCTGGCACAAAGTTTGAGTGTTTATGAAACCTAAGTCATTATGTAAGGTTGGTGAGAAATATAAGGTTGAAGTAGAATACCATGACATGGAAACATCGGCAAGGATCAACTAGGTTACATTTTAAAGCTTAAGTTCCGAATTTTTTGTGGTTGGTAATTTTGGTTCAGTTTTGGGTTTCAGTTGAAGCAAGAGCTGGTAATGGAAGGTCAGGTCTGCTGTAGTACTAGATTCATAGAGAAATCTCGACAAGAGTCGATGTTAGAACTAGCTCAGTAAGAGTCTAAGAATGATTTTGTATGAAATATGATTTTCTTATCATTTAGGCCATTTACAACATCTATTTAGAAAATCACATCATTTGTCGGGTTGTTGAGACTTGAGAGTTGCGCTCAAATAATTTTGACTATTGTTCATTTCATCTTGCACGGACTAACTCCTCCATGCATGATGAGGGAATCAATTAATGTACATTCTTATTTATCTCCATTAGAATGAAAATGTGCAACGAACTAATAGATACTAAAATCTAGGTGATGTTTAAGTTACTTCCATGATTGTGTTGTTGTTTTTTCCTGTTGGTATATCTTCTCGTGCCTGATTTATTTCTCTATTTCTTCTTCCTGCATTTTTCACCAACCTTTTGTCTAATCATTATCAAAGGAGATATTGCATTCTTGATACATTCTGTTCACTGGCCTTACTAGTGGTCTATTCTAACAGTAACAATGTTTTGATTAAATTATTTATTATTGCTCGCGTTAGTGATAGAGAACAATATTCTGCTTACTTCAACTTAACACTTGCTGCTTAAACTGATGAACAGTTCATTACGACTGTATATGTTTCTTCGTATCTCAATCTTAACTTAGGTTGATACAAAATTATGTTGTAATCCTTTTTATTTTTTTTCAGTTTGATGATCTATTTTTGTTAACTGTTGTGTTTGCTCTTTGTTTAATGTTTTTTATTTTTATTTTCCTCTATTGTTTTAGTTCTGATTTCATTTAAACTCTGGTATCTGCTTCATATGAATATTTCCCTCACTGAAATGTAAATCACATCCATTCTAACTGATTGCAAGAGATAGAGTTGTGAAACAGTAATCTGTATTGCTTTTATTTCGATAATTGCCACAGATGGAAACTGGGAAACTTTGTAGCTTATTGCTCTTTTCTTTTTCTTCAATTTGCTTCACTTATCTCTCTCTCTCTTGAAATCAAATAGTTGACTGGTTGCAACTTTTATTGCAGATTGAGGTACCTTTGGAGTGCAAAACCAAAGTAACATTGATGGAGGTCAATTAGTGATCTTCTGGATTTTGATGCCTTGGTACATATAATGTATTGCTTTTCAAGGAGGATTTTACGCAAAAAGTGTTTTAGTTTGTCACTCCTGTTGTTATAAGTTTTGTAATATAGCGGCAAGTCGGCAAGTGCATCGTACATGCGTCTTTGCTAGTATTATATAGAATAAGAATCTTTTTATTGGGGATGCAACCCAATAGTTTTTGAGGCTTCAGTGGATTATAATGTCCAAAATTTGGATATGGGGAGGCCTAATTTATACTACCTCCGTCTCTAAAAGATAGGCAGGTTTGTGTGTAAATTAAAAGTTCATAATTTCCCCAACTAATATAGGGTATTACCTCTCATTAAATAATTTAATTTAATTAAAAGATAAAGAAAAAAAATAAATAAATCTAAGTCTTCTTCTCTTCCCATCGTCTCTCTTCTTCTCCTCTTTTTGTTTCATTTTCTTCTTCTCAAACTCGACGACGGTTAATCTCCGTTTCTAAGAAACTTTCATCGTCGATTAAATTATTTATAATCATGGTGAGAACAAAAATAAAAAACAAGAAGAATCGATAAGAACCCACTGATGGAACAACATCGAATTCACCATCATCATCTTCAAATGAAGATGAACCTGAAAATCCATAATCAATGAATGAAGGTATGCAAGCACTAATAATCCTGATATGGTTGCTATAAGGTATGAACTGAAAAATGCCTCTATATGATAATTTTGTTCGGTTCTAAATTTTTAGGTTTGAAAAACGGTTTCTGAAACTGTTTACGACTCAGAGTTCTTATATTCCCAGTGGTAATTGTTTGATTTCGGCTGGATAACTAATATCTCCTAGACGTAATTTGGTATAAACGGTTTGGAAATTTAACTTCCTGGCCATAAATTATTTTATATGTGTAGGTTTTCCCGTCCATGTAAGGTCCTGTATTTTGAAGAAAAAAATCCAGCGGTCAGGTTTACGGCTAGGTTTTCCTAACCGTGATAGGAAACAACCAAGACGTAGCACTTTAATACTAGTTGTAAGAGGTATTATGGATGGAACGTGTTCAAATTCCTAGCATGTATATCTCTTGCGGCTTGAAAATCCAAAAATATTTCAGTCATATCTATTGTTACGGATTGGGCGTGTCCAATTTCCCAGCCATAGTTATAACTTTTTCCCATTTTTTTTTCTTGTTTGTAAATATCTTAATGTTATTTTCTCTATATGATTTGTATTGAACTTTGTTAAATGCATCTACTGAACAGAGCAAATAAAAAGAATAAGAAGAAGAAGAGAACACAATAAGTAACACCTTATAATTCACCGACTCCGGCTCTTCTTCACGAAAAACCATTGGGTGCATATTAAAGATACCCGGGTGAAACTGCCATTGTTAGCGCAACTCAAGAAGAAACGACTGAATCTGCAGCAGTGGTTACCCAACAAACCAAATCTAGAGATTGAAGAAGAAGAAATGACCGAAACAAGTGTTGTTGCTATTGGTAAGGATAAAATCATAGTTGGGGGAGAAGAAGGAGAAGAAGAAGTATCCACCAAAGGCTACAACAAGATAAGTCATTGATGCTATGCAGTTACTGCCTCCAAAGAAGAATGTGAGACCTTGGGGTGAGCGATTGATGTAGTTTTTAAGTGGTAGTAAAGTTCGTTCAACTCGGATTGTGTAAAGGTTTGATTTAAGAACTAAGAATAAAAATACTAAAAATATATTCAAAAGGTTTGTCACAATGTCGAGAGAGACTGAGACTCAGGATTCCACCAAATTCCATTCATGTGATTCAAATAATAATTCCCATCAATTATAGATCAAATATTAAAAATATGGACTCTTATTCTTTGCCAAAAAGTAGATTTTTGAAAAGCAATGATTGTAAATCAAAAGCATGATGTATCAAAAATACATAGACCAAGTATACACCATCAAACGAAATCACACCCATTCAATAAAAATCATAAATCGATTAAAAATCAATGCAAATAGTCATAAAAGAATTATTAGAATTACCACATGCGTGAAATAGGGCTTCCTCCGTCATCCCAGTGTTTGGGTTTAGCTTCTCATATTAATCAATTGCTCAAAATACATGTTTATAGCCCAAAAGTTGATTAAAAGATGAAATAGTGCTAAAGCAGTGAGTTTAAGACTGCCAGAAAGGGTCACAGAAGAACGATAAATTAAAATTGCTGCTACGCTGTTGTTTTAAGACAGTCAGCCGCTGGTCGTAGTCACTTTTGAAGAACGACTGTTAGTGAGGGTCTGTTCTTCGTGTTCTTCAGCAGCTGCAGCAGCAAAAAAATATTTTGATCAAACTCTGATTCCTTCTTCTATGGCTCTCCTAAGGTTCCCAAACTTTTGACCCCTCTTCTATATGACCCAACCAATCTATTTATATCAAAAATACCGATTAAATCTCTCCAGAATCTTCCAAAATCTCTTCCTTTCTCTTCACGTCAAAGTTGCGGCAATTTCGTGTTTTAGAGTTTCTACGCGTTTCTGAGCTTTCCTTTTGATTCTAAACTCTTGCTTAGATACATATGAATCTTTGGGAAGGTTTATAAATCTTTAGTCTCTCTAGAATTTCCTAAAACAAGTCACACACGTCACTTTCCATATTTTGCTGTTGAGGTAAAAACCCGTCGATTGAGCCCAAGTTAATCGTTTCCAAATCACGATTCCTAGACCCATAAGGAGTCTATCCTATGAAAATCAGAGGTTTAGTCGACCTCAAACTCCTCCAAATCACGCACAACAAATCTGCCAGAGATGTTTCTCTTTTCCCGCCAATTTCAAAATTCAAAAGGTGAAGGTGACCTCCCCCTAGTAATTAGGTTACCCCTTATCCAGGGTGTTGGGGTCCGCATAACACTTGTCCCTTGGGTGCCTTTAGTAATTTTTATGGGATGTTTTCAACACTTTTTCGGGGTTCCTCCGGGGTATTTCTGGGGTGTCTCTGGCATACTTCTGGGGTGCTTCTGGTACGTTATCTACGGAGGTTCAAATGCCACATTCTGAGCCAATTTCGCCGCAAAAGCTTATTTCTCCAAAAACACCTATAAAGACATAAAATAACCAAATAAGTACAAAATCGAGCACTAACAATATATACAATTGGGACAAATTAGACACAAAAATGTGTCTATCAAATACCCCCAAACTTATTATTTGCTAGTCCCGAGCAAATCAAAACTACAAAATAAAATCCTAACTCACTGTCGCAGGCATCGTCGATTGCATTTAGCGTATGCAATAAGCCTTTAAACCCCTAAGTGTCCCTAGTGGCGGAGTGTTGTCTCCGGAGGGCTTACAAGAGATATACCCACAAAACCTGTACTCCATACCTTAGCTATCTACACAGAACCTTGGAAGGCACTAAAGAATCTCCTTGGTTGGCATACTTATTAAATACAGGAGGAAGTACCCTGATGCGAAATTCCAATTGTTGTATACGAGTTTGCACTCAAGCATACTAAAATTCATATAAAGTGACAGAGCTCTACTCAGATAGTTGCACTATGGACATCAATATTCGGAGTCAAACCAATCACATGGATAGATTAAGAGATGGATATAGAAAAACGTAGATGGTTTTGATGTTTACTAAGTGAACGGCATTTCCCATATCTGTCTGAAGGCCCCCTCCAAAATGAACCTATCATAATGGATTGAGGTATTATTCTGACTAATATCAACACACTGGCATATACAAGGGTACCAGTGGTCGACTTTATTGAATTTATTCCTTTTGGTCAAATGTTCTGGTCTCAATTTTTTTTTTCATGGTATCTCTATCACTCTAATTCACCCTAGCATTGGTAACAACTTGAATCGTGAACCCCACCAAATCACTTAGAAACATATTTAAAAATAAAAATAAAAACAGAAGTGAAAAGGACTCAACGAGATATGGCGAAACTACCATGTTATTTCTAACACCTGAGCTATGTGCTTTTATGAATAGACTCTTCTAGATGTTGCCATCTAATCAGATTGGTTCCTCAACTCCTACGATCAAAATGCTTCCATCCACTTAGATTAGTTAGTGCAATCCTCAATAGGCATAAATTTCTAGGTTCTGGAGTTTATTTATTCATACTGCAACTAAAAAGTTTCTCCCATACCCCCAAACTTAAATCTAACATTTTCCTCAATAATCTAAAGATAAAATTAAAATCATGAACAAGGAGAAACTGTTACCATTTGAACCAAAAGAGATAAGGAAAGATATTACCATGTTGCATGAGATTGGGTTACCTCCCAAAAAGTGCTAAATTTAAAGTCTTCAGCGAGACGTCAAATACCACAAAATGGCTAATTACCTTTCAAATCATATATCAATAGTCGAAACAACTGTGGGTCAACAAAATCAAATAAAATTGCCACAATTATCAGACAACTGCACCAAATCAGAAAAATGAACAGACATAGCACATCCTCATCCAAGGTTTCCTGCAAGACAACTGGGTTTTTCTATTGTGTCCATTTGGGCTTCATATGAGTGTCTTGACAAATTGACTCATTCGAACAACAAGTCTTTAGAATTTCCTCCTGGAAAATATTAGGAGGATCCGGTTGCAGAGTCGGAAGTGACTCAAGTAATACCTCAGGTACACTAGGCTCGAATCCCAAGTTAGGGACTTCTAATGGGAATAATTGACCATTACTACCCCCAAACTTAGGGTAGTCAGTATTCTCGGACAAACCTCTAACTATTTCTTGAATTTCTGGATCCTCAGAGTCTTTAAAATACTCAAGAGCTTCTTCTAGTTCATTACCCACAAACTTAGGGTCAACACTACTCTCCGTAAGGCCTAGCACTATGGCTTGAATCTCAGGGTCCGTAGAGTCTTTAAAGTACTCAAGAGCTTCTTCTAGTTCAAAAGTTTGGTCACCTAACTGACTTAAGAGAATTTCCTCATCAAGTTCATCTAAGGAATCACCAAATAAAGTGTCGTCCCAATTATCCTGAGTTAGATCCTGAACTAAAGTGCTAATCATATTCACTTCTTCTAAATCATCGGAAGGTTGTCTATTAACATTAAAGACATTTAGTTCAGTGGTCATATTACCAAAGGATATGTTCATAAGTCCGGTCCTACAGTTGATGACAGCGTTAGTTGTGGCTAAAAATGGGCGACCTAAAATAACCGGTATTTGAGCACTAGGATCCTGAGCAGGCTGAGTATCTAGAACAACGAAATCCACTGGATAAATAAATTTATCAACCTCAATCAGAACATCCTCTATGACACCACGAGGTACTTTGACAGACCTATCAGCTAATTGCAATGTCATTTTAGTCGGTTTCAACTTTCCAAGACCTATCTGGTTGTATACATGATAAGGGAGTAAGTTCACACTAGCTCCTAAGTCAAGCAATGCCTTATCTACTGAATATTTACCGATCACACAAGATATGGTGGGGCATCCAGGATCTTTATACTTAGGGGATGTTTGGTTCAGAAGGATTGAACTTACCTGACCAGCTAAAAAGGATTTCTTATGGACATTAAGCTTACGCTTTCGTGTACAAAGGTCTTTAAGGAACTTGGCATAAGCAAACATTTGCCTAATTGCTTCTAATAAAGGGATGTTAATGTTTACCTGCTTAAATATCTCTAGTATTTCGTTGAAAGTCGACTCTCTCTTTGTTGGAGCTAACAACTGTGGATATGGGGCTTTGGGTACAAAAATGAGACCTATCGGGAACCACATTGGCATCACTAGAAATTTTATCGGTTTCTTCAGTTAGTGGCTCCTTCTGGGGATCATCTTGGGAACTAGAAGGTGGATCTACAGTATGTCCACTATTAGGCTTGGCTACCCTATTGTCTACCGTTTTACCACTCCTAAGGGTTGTGACAGAATTCACTTGATTAAATGGTTTTGCACTTACTTCATGAACTCCTCTAGGATTGGGGGTAGTCTGACTATGGAGCCTTCCGTTATCTCTCTCACTTAAGGTCTTAGCTATTTGGCTGACTTGAAGTTCCAGCTTAGCAAGGCTCTGAGAATTAGTTTGAAAGTTCTTCTTGGTTTCCTGCTGAAAACTAATTTGGCTCTGTGCTAACATATCCTGAGTTTTTGCTAACATCTTAATAGATTCCTCTAAGCTAGTCGTTTTATTTTCTGGGCCTGATGAATTCTTAGTGTAACCAAAATCTGGGGGAGCATTAGAATTACTAAACTGACCTAAACTCTGGCCCTTAGACCATGAAAGGTTCGGATGGTTTCTCCAACCAGGACTATAGGTTTCTGAATATGGGTCCAACTTCTGACGGTTATCAAACCTAGTGTTACTATAGAGAGCATTGGCTTGCTCTTCATTATTCTGGCCTTCCCAAAATGGCTCTATTCTACCACTAGTATGACCCAATTCTAAGGCTTCTAACCTTTTTGCTATAGCAGCAATTTTGGCATCTGATTCATAGCCTCCTTCTGCCCTATTAACGTTTCCTCTACCTAGAAGAATTATTTTCTTGGGTTCCCTACTATATTCCCATTGCTGGGTCTTTTCAGCGATTTCATTCGAAAATTCCATCGCCGCATCAACAGTTTGGTTTTCAAAACCACCAGTGCATAGAGACTCAACCATGGTTGTTGTCGAATAATCTAAACCCTCATAAAGGATTTGAACTAGCCTAACCTTTTCTAAACCATGATGAGGACATTGGTCTAATAAGTCATTGAACCTTTCCAAATACCTATACAAAGACTCTCCCTCCTGTTAAGAAAATGTGCAGATTTGCGTCCTAATAGACGATGTTTTGTGCCAAGGGAAAAACTTGTTCAAAAAGGCAGATGTAAGTTGTTCATATGTTTCTATTGAACCGTAAGCCAAACTATATAGCCATGATTTGGCTTTATCTTTCAGGGAAAAAGGAAATAACCTAAGTTTCAAAGCATCATCATCAAGGTCTCTAATCTTTAGGGTACTACAAATTTCCTCAAAATCCCTAACATGGAAGTATGGGTTTTCATTTTCTTTCCCTAAAAAGATTGGGAGCATCTGTAGGGTCCCAGGCCTAAGTTCATAATTTTCTTCAGTTTCGGCTAACCTGATACAAGAAGGACGGGTAGTCCTAGTTGGGTTCAACAAATCTTTCAAAGTTGCCATTGCTGGCACTATCGGGATATTTGGGATTCTATGCAATCACAAAACAAGGTTGACTCAACCAAATCAAACCTAATTTTCTAGCAAACAAAAAGCATGATGGTTCCACTTAGATTGTTTCTAGACCAGCTTCTATTCTTTCGAAAAGGAACTCGTTACAATCTGAGCAAACCCCTCTGGAATCAATCCGAGTCAAAGTAAGTTGAATCGAGGCGAGGGAAGCTCAGTGGATCTTTGATACCCAAGGCCTCACCGGTTACAAGGCGGCGCAGTCACGCATTCAACTCACAGAAACCATCATGAACTTCGAAGTATGCTCAAAAGAGTAACCAATATTTTTCGAACGACTTTCCTATTAAGCTCGTTACCCTATCGGTCTCGTTCTAGTCAAAATTTTAGGCTTAGGTTCGCGTTTGGTTTCGTTTTCCTAAGGTGGGCAAGAAGATAACGGTGATGAAATACGAACCCTTATCTTGTATGGCCAGTCCTTTCCCTTTACTAGGAAATTAAAGCAGCCGTTTTAAAGTCCTCAGCATATATGCAAACGAAGGAATACAGTAAACCCGCTGACAGGGGATTCACGGGTGTTTCGAAAAACTTACCTCCCGTACTAGACGGGCGAAGAAACGCTGAAGTCGACTCGGGCCACGACTCCTATGTCATGTACGAACCCGAGGGGCCGAGGCGATATCGTAATCACCGTCCTTCTCTGCACACAGTTTTTATTTAAACCAACCCTTCCGTAGGGTTTTAAAATAATAATGTCCCAGTCCAAAAATAAAGTCCAAAAAGTGTCCAAAAATAAAAAGAAAAATTACAAAAAATAAAACCCTATTTACAGTTTCTAAAAATAAACCAAAATAACTATATACAAAATCTTCTTCTTCACTCCTTTCGGATTCCTCTTTTCTTTCCTTCTTTGGCGATGCTTTCCTTTTATAGCACTTTTTCTTTCCTTGCAGCTTCGCTCGAAATCTGAAAAGAATCAAAAAATACCAAAGGCGTAAAAGAGAACAAAAATTCTAAAAGAGATAAAATAAATCTAAAACCTAAAACCTAAAACCTAATACAAATCCGCGTCGGCGGCGCCAAAAATTGATGTAGTTTTTAAGTGGTAGTAAAGTTCGTTCAACTCGGATTGTGTAAAGGTTTGATTTAAGAACTAAGAATAAAAATACTAAAAATATATTCAAAAGGTTTGTCACAATGTCGAGAGAGACTGAGACTCAGGATTCCACCAAATTCCATTCATGTGATTCAAATAATAATTCCAATCAATTATAGATCAAATATTAAAAATATGGACTCTTATTCTTTGCCAAAAAGTAGATTTTTGAAAAGCAATGATTGTAAATCAAAAGCATGATGTATCAAAATACATAGACCAAGCATACACCATCAAACGGAATCACACCCATTCAATAAAAATCATAAATCGATTAAAAATCAATGCAAATAGTCATAAAAGAATTATTAGAATTACCACATGCGTGAAATAGGGCTTCCTACGTCATCCCAGTTTTTGGGTTTAGCTCCTCATATTAATCAATTGCTCAAAATACATGTTTGTAGCCCAAAAGTTGATTAAAAGATGAAATAGTGCTAAAGCAGTGAGTTTAAGATTGCCAGAAAGGGTCACAGAAGAACGATAAATTAAAAGTGCTGCTACGCTGTTGTTTTAAGACAGTCAGCCACTGGTCGTAGTCACTGTTGAAGAACGACTGTTAGTGAGGGTCTGTTCTTCGTGTTCTTCAGCAGCAGCAGCAGCAGAAAAATATTTTGATCAAACTCTGATTCCTTCTTCTATGGCTCTCGTAAGGTTCCCAAACTTTCGACCCCTCTTCTATATGACCAAACCAATCTATTTATATCAAAAAGACCGATTAAATCTCTCCAGAATCTTCCAAACCCTCTTCATTTCTCTTCACGGCAAAGTTGCGACAATTTCGTGTTTTAGAGTTTCTGCGCGTTTCTGAGATTTCCTTTTGATTCTAAACTCTTCCTTAGATATATATGAATCTTTGGGAAGGTTTATAGCTCTTTAGTCTCTCTAGAATTTCCTAAAACAAGTCACACACGTCACTTTCCATATTTTGCTGTTGAGGTAAAAACCCGTCGATTGAGCCCAAGTTAATTGTTTCCAACACCCATACTAGATTCCTAGACCCATAAGGAGTCTATCCTATGAAAATCAGAGGTTTAGTCGACCTCAAACTCCTCCAAATCACGCACAACAAATCTGTCAGAGATGTTTCTCTTTTGCCGCCAATTTCAAAATTCAAAAGGTGAAGGTGACCTCCCCCTAATAATTAGGTTACCCCTTATCCAGGGTGTTGGGGTCCGCATAACACTTGTCCCTTGGGTGCCTTTAGTAATTTTTCTGGGATGTTTTCAACACTTTTTCGGGGTTCCTCCGGGGTATTTCTGGGGTGTCTCTGGCATACTTCTGGGGTGCTTCTGGTACGTTATCTACGGAGGTTCAAATGCCACATTCTGAGCCAATTTCGCCGCAAAAGCTTATTTCTCCAAAAACACCTACAAAGACATAAAATAACAAAATAAGTACAAAATCGAGCACTAACAATATATACAATTGGGACAAATTAGACACAAAAATGTGTCTATCAGCGATGAGATCGATCCATCTTGTTTGGTAAAAGAAACTTCATGGAATGCAAGAGTTTGTGCCGCAAAGGTAATAAGTTTAATTCTAAAATTGTATATATGTTATTTTATTAATTTAGTTATGTCTTGAAGATTTTCATGGCACTTCCGATGTGGATGCAGGTTACATGGAATGCTATCAAGGGTGGTCTCATCCTTGTGTGAAAAATATGGAATCGAGAAAACACCAAACAGAGGGAGAGAGTTCAAGTTCAAAGAAGAATACAAGTTATTGGAAGGATAGATTTGAAATGGTGGTACGCACACTATCAATTTTATGTTTCTATATGTTTAAAAAAATAATAATAAACGAATAGTTAGAGTTCAATTATTTGATATAAAAATAGGTTTAACGAGTTAAGTGGTTGGCCAAGGACATGAGTTATAGCATTGATATGAGTGAGATGTTAATGGTGTTTGAACAAAGAGTACTCCGGAATCGAGTTAAGGGTATACCAGACCCTGAAAAAGAAGGTCTATATATTTATGAAAAGTACCAACCAAGGGGTACCAAGAGGGGTACGTCTCCTTCATCTAGCGAAAAATCATATGAATTAGATACTCTCTCTGATGAGCGTGTTGAATCAAATGTCATTGTGCAGAGGCAAGGAAAGGGGTAAGTGGTCGAGGTGGACGTGGTGGAGGTAGAAAAGTTTCAATTCAAAGTGGAGTGATCCATGTGGTAAAGGTGGTAAAGTTCAAAGTAGTTGTGGTCGAGGTGGACGTGGTCCATGTGGTAGAGGTGGTAAAGTTCAAGTTGTAGAACAGGTTGCAGAATATGTTGGGGAATAGGATGAGGATTCTAATGACGCATCGGTATCGGGTGAGTCATCGGGATATGATTAGGATTCTGATGAATGAATTATGGAGGTGCAGTGGATATTTTGCAGAATTTTTATTATCTAAGGCTTTGATTATTTAGTATTTTGGTAGTTGGTAATCACTACACCATATTGGGCGTTTAGCAACTGAAATAGGATGTTACCAAATTGGGTTGTAACACAAATAAGCATTATGACTCAACCAGGAAATTTCTTTTTCATATTTAGCTTCATCATGGAGCAACAAAAATCTTTTCAACTGGAATAAAAGACGTTTGAGATCTCTAAACAGAAGCTAGGGAAGAAACCGGGATTAAAGCTGGGGGACGTCGTTTTTGGATTCTCATGTCGGAAGAAATCAGAATATGGGTCAGAGATCTAGTTCACAGGATTTTAACCGGAAAAGCCAAAGAACATGAAGTAAGATGGAACATTAGGGACAAATTATTCTCCTTCTTAGTGGAATTCAAGTCGAACAGCAGAGGAGATTTTCTGAAGATAACAAGATTTGATTCTTCAAAAAACAAAAACTCAATTATCTGCATTCCAAAAGGGAACAAAAACATAGGATGGTGGGGTTTTGGAGAATTTTGCACTCTCTAATTCAAGAAAAATAAAGTACACAACAACCTACGAGAATTGAACAATTTCCACATCAAACACCAACTAACTCTCAGCAAAATGCTCATATCAAGGACATAATGGCAAGAATTTTGTTAGTCTCCATCAATGGGCCTCTGTCGTGGAACGTTGTTGCTAAATCAATCTCACAAAAACTAGGATGAAATCGATACCTTAAATTGATTACAACAGAAAAAAATTCTGCCATATTTTATCCTGACAATAATGAGGAATGGATTAACACCTGGAAACCAAAAGAGTAGAAAGTACAAGATACCGCAATAATGGTGAAAATATGGTACTGTGATGATGAAAGCATTTCACCAAACTTATTAAACGCAATCTCATCATGGGCAAACATTAAAGGTTTGACTCTTCATAAGTGGTCCATGGAATCCTTTGAAGCAATTGGAGATAAACTTGGTGGGTTGGGTGAAATCGACATGGAAACTCTGAATAGAAATCCTCAGATCTTATGGATTGCAATCAATGGAGATGTACGGAGGATTCCGTTAGTTCTTGAGATAGATCTTAACGGAAAAAATATCGTTCTAGCCTTAGAATGGGATGTTATCAAACGACATTCCAAGCCAACGTCCCCGAAAGAATATTCGAATAGAAAGATGATATTCGAGAAAGCAACGGCCAAAATCTCAAATTCAAATAATTCAAATTTGAATTTAAACTCAAACATTCAAACTTGTCAAGAGAAGAAGATTAACTCAAGATCAGAAATGGGTGATAAAAGTGAAGCATCTGCAGCAGTTTTCTTTCGCACTAACAGGAGAAGGAACCTGGACGATGGTAAGACCAAAATCAACCCAATCAATTCTCTTTTTGAAAAGTTTAAAAAAGCAAACCCAAATCATAAAATAATTCAACTTGAGAAAAAAATCAGAAGCTCAGGTGATCCGAATTGAAGAAATTGAACAAAATGGAGAAAGTCAGGAGGTGGTAAAGGAAACACAGATGGAAGAATGTGGCAACAACCACATAATCTAACCAACCAACACAGACTTAACATTAGCAATTTTTAAGAAAAATCATACTCAACCTCCTTATGAGAAGCAAAGTGATTCAATCTTCAATAGAATTGAACTTCTCATGGAAGTTAGTAAAAATATAAGCACAATCAACAGAGGACATGAGCTACAAATTCAACGCATCTTTGCTGAAATCATTGAAACACATGAACGAAGATCGACAAATTCAGAAGAGCTTGAGAAGACTCAAGAGAAGACGTTGGAGATCATGGATGGGGCTCAGATAGTGAATCAATAAACACATTAGTACTATCCTGGAATGCAAGAACGCTAAATGCAGTCGACAAAATGGACAACTTGAAGAATTTAATCGGAAAGTACAAGCCAATAACAATGGTAGTGCAGGAAACAAAAATGATGAAAATAACCCCTTGGTTGGTAAATCATTTATGGGGGAATGATAGAAATAAATGAAGTTGAATACCATCTCAAGGGTTAAGTAGAAGAATGCTAACAATATGGGATGATGAAAAACTATAATGCATCGATGAAGCCCCAGCACCATCATCAACAAATTCAAACTCAGGAATGAAGATTTTGGATGGATTCTAACTAATGCTTATTCTCCTTGAGAGAGTGGAGAACGAAAGGAATTTTGGATTGAGTTAGAATACACAACAGGTTGGGCATCTGATGCTTGGATAATAGCTGGAGACTTCAACGCTGTGAGAAGAAGTTGGGAGAGGAACAACAGGTGTTGATGGTGGATTTTCGACAAAGGGCTAAAATCGTAAAATCATGATACTGCATGTTTCTGACCCGGCTTCAGGAATGCAAGTGACGACTCATATTTTATGATCCATGAACCGTTTCACGATCTCTGACCGAGCGAACATTCCTCTCAGAGCCATGATGAATATGTTTCTCGAAAGTCCTCCCCGGATGTGCGTTCGACGCTGCACATTTCATCATGACCTCTATGTAGAATCAAATGATTGGGTGGTTCTCTAGACATAATTGTTTGTTAGAGATCTTAACGCCTTCAGGACGTCACGTTGCTCGTTGTTCCCTGACTACATAGAGAGACCCACCTCTACATGGAATAATGATTGGGCGGTACTCTAGACATAATTGTTTGTTAGAGGGATTAACGCCTTCAGGACGTCGAAACTGCACGTTTTTCCCTGACTATGTAGAGAGACTGTGCATAGATTCAGACGTCTCTCTAGACATAATTGTTTGTTAGAGGGCTTAACGCCTTCAGGACGTCGACGCTGCACGTTGTTCCCTGACTATGCACCCTTCAGAACGAGTATGATGCTTCAACTATCTCATAAATCGATTCTGCAAATAGATTAATTCTATCGTGACGTTCATCCACTGAATTCCTAGAAGATAATCTATTATATCTCATTACTCTGTTTCCTGAATTCCCCGGTTGGATCCATGGATTAGTAACAGATAATCCTTTTATCTCATTACTCCGTTCCTTGAATTCCCCGACTGGATTTCATGGATTAGTAATAAATTCTCAATTCATTTTTATTACTCCGTTTCATGAATCATTCTCCGCTGAATTTCATAAATTAGTAATAGTTACTCAACAATCGGGCTTCTGGACTATTACTGAGTAATCCCCAAGAAAATGGTGCAAGTGTACTCAACAATGATGCACGAACGATCACCCAAATGCACGAACGAGCATTCAAAAATATGGACAAACGAGGAAACCTACGCAAAATAGGAGAGAGAAAATAGTAATAAAAAATAAAAAGAGGCGCCTAGGGGCCGGTCCCCCACGCCTCTTCCTTTATTTTTCTTATTTTCATGATCTCATGAAAACTCCTTCATTCAAGCAACTTTCCTTGTTTGAGCAAAACTCACGGTTTCTCCATATTTTCTTTCAAATGATGATAAATAATAAAAATAAGGGAAGGTGTCACGGGACCGGGCCACCTAGCCGTCCGACCATGCCCTAGCCGTGTCTGGTCCCACACCTTGCAATCCCTTGTTTTCATAATTATAATTTCCCTCATCTCATGAAACTCCTTAGTTTGAGAAAAACTATGGTTTCTCCATATTTTCTCAAATATTGCTCAAACGATGAAAAAGCCAAAAAGTCAAATGGTCACATGACCAACTAGGCTATTCACGAAAAATATTAAAATATTATTATGTTATATTCTCAAAATTTTGATCAAACGAGCAAAGTCCTACTTGCTCATTCGAGCAAAATCAAGAATTTCAGTCAAAGATCAAACTCTTCTGAAAATCCAAAATATTGCTCAAACGCACACCAGAAAATACCAAAACTCTTAGGATTGAGACACAAACATTATGGTGACACGAGCATGCTACCTTGACCGTCCAAGGCCTCCCCTAAGGCTTGCAAGGAGCCGGTCCCACACATCTTTATAATTTTGACCTAATTTGCTCAATTGCTCATATTGGGTCCAAACTCTTTCCAACCAACTTGGAATTTTCTCAAACGACCATCAACTGGTCCCACGACCACCAGGGCCGTTCCCATGACCCCTGGGTCGGTCCCTCACTTCTCCATAATTAGGTTTCATCACCTAATTCTCAGACGAGCACTATTCTAACAAATGATTAAACCAACATTTAATCATCCTTTCACCAACTGGTCAACAAAGGACTTTGGTGCATGCTCACACGAGCACCTGGTCACTACATGGTTGTCCATCATCCCATGTAGCCGCTCCCTCCTTCACTCAGTGATTTATTTTCAATAAATCATCAACTGATCAATCGATCAAAATTAGGGTTTTAAACTGAATGCTCTGCAAATCATAATTTTGAGCAGGTTTAAACACTAATAATTTTATTTTGATCCAGCGATCAACATCTAAATTAATTATATAATATTGAGAAAGCGGGGGTCTAACAACACCACTCAATATTTCGCTTAGCAATCTATATGGACTAACTCCGAAATACTTTGCTAGAGAATCAAATAGACAGTCAGACTCAATCTAGATAAAAGTATCTCAAGGAATTAATATCTTTCTCTTGATTTGATTTTTAAGCTAAAAACAATAGCGAGTCTTTATCAAATACAAGGAATAACTTGGACGGTACCAAAGACCAATGTCCAAGTGTTAATCAATGAAATCTACAACCACAAGTTCGGATATCCAATCGATTAACCTTTAACGCACAACCTGTATTATTTCAATTATAAAGATAAACAATATAATGCGGAAAATTAAATAACACAGACACCAAAAATTTTGTTAACGAGGAAACCGCAAATGCAGAAAAACCCCGGGACCTAGTCCAGATTGAATACACATTGTATTAAGCCGCTACAGACACTAGCCTACTCCAAGCTAACTTCGGACTGGACTATAGTTGAACCCCAATCAATCTCCCACCGATTCAAGGTACAATTGTACTCCTACGCCTCTGATCCCAGCAGGATACTGCGCACTTGATTCCCTTAGCTGATTTCACCCACAACTAAGAGTTACTGCAACCCAAAATCACGGACTTGATAATAAACAAATCTGTCTCACATAGAAAAGTCTATCAAAGGATAAATTTGTCTCCCACAGAAAAACCCTAGGTTTTGTTCCGTCTTAAGATATAAAATCAAGGTGAATAGGAACCAATTGATAATCCGGTCTTATATTCCCGTAGAACATCCTAGATTAATCAATCACCTCTCAAAAATCCTTCTTGACTATACAAGCGGTTTTTCGAGGAATCACAAACAGTGAGAGGAAGATGTTTGTGGCTTCTTTATCTTGCCTATCGGAGAACTCTCACGATCTCAAGCCAATCAAAGATTGTACTCGTACGATAGAAAATGCAAGATCAGATCACACAACTACGATAAAAGTATTATCCGTCTGGCTTCACAATCCCAATGAAGTCTTTAAGTCGTTAACCTGGTTTTAAAGAAGAAAACCAAAGGTTAAAGGAGAATCGACTCTAGCGAGCGCACTAGTATCACACATACGTGTGGGGATTAGTTTTGCACAATGCTAGATGTCTCCTTTATATAGCCTTCAAATCAGGGTTTTTCCTTAGTTAAAAAGCAATCCATATTGACCGTTAGATGAAAACCTGATTTAGATTCAATCTAATATTTCTCAACCGTTAGATCGAAAACTTAGATTGTCACATACACTTGGGTAGACGTTTACTGGGTTTGTGAAAACCGTGCCCAAACGAGTACGTGTATGTTGGTTTAACATAGTAACCCAAAAGGTTAACCATATGAGCATTTCACATTAACCTGGTTGTTCTTCACCATAACTAGTTCAATTGACTCAAATGAACTAGTTAGAGAGTTGTTCAATTGCTATGAGATCTTATGTAACTACACAAGACACAATTGAAACAAAGATGATTCGATTCGATGAATCGGCTCATGAACTTTATATCCACGGTTTGCATAAAGCATTCCTTAGTAATTTAAGTTTCATGTTCAGAGCACATCTTTAGATCATAACCACTTAAGCTCACAAACAACTTCGCGGACTTAAGGCAACCGACAGAGTTTTCCAAACTCAGCAGAAAATATCGGCAAAGGGACTTCCGCCAGTTTGCGTACTAGGTTCGCGGACTGAGTTCGCGGACTAAACACGCAAACGAGTTTTTGGAAAATTCCAGCAGAAATTCTCGGTAAGAGAACTTCCGTCAGTTCGCGGACTGAGTTCACGGACTGGGTTCGCCGACTTGGCAAAGCCAATTCCTCCGGTTTCTCTCAATCAACAAAGTTCGAAAACTTCGGATTAAGGAATACATGGTTATGTAATCTAAACTCTCATTCCAATCATTGAGACATTCTCAGAGGACGTTATATAGCCGTTATTCACAGACCGTTTCACGTCAGAGCAATTCTCAAAGTAATTGAAACTTTTCATGACTTTCGTCACTAGGTGAAGATAAACTTGATCAAAGCGAAACGCTTTACCAACACACGATTTCGAGAAAAATATAAGTAGTGAATACTCATCTCTAAATGTCAAATGTGTATGATCCAATCTATATAGCATACGACTTTTTGTCACATAAGAAGTAGGAGATAAAATAGATAGACTTTTGAGTGATAGATAAGTTCAAGTCTCCACATACCTTTTTGTTGATGAAGTTCCACGGTTCCGTGTGTAGATCTTCTTCGTTGTATGATGAATCGCCATGAAGTCCTTGAGCTCAACTACACTTTTCTATCTTAGTCCGAGACTTAGCTATAATAGGCTAGAAATCAAGACTCATAGTTTTGATCACTAACATTGACAAACATGCTTGATATAGCAACGCATGCGAGGTCGACCGAGCTATGCTCTAACAAATATTCGGTCCAGGTACCAATATTTTAATTAATATTTTATTTGGTCATGCTACCAATAATTCATCAAACGAGCAATATTCGTTCAGACGAGCAATATTTGCCCAAACGAGGAATATTGATCTAACTATCAACATTCAGTAATTTTACTCGGACGAGTAATATTTGATCAATCTATCAATATTGATTCAACTATCAATATCCAACAATCCATCATACAAGCAATATTTGCCCAGTTCATCAATATTTATCATGTTGATCCAGTTATCAACATTTATTCAAGAACTATATGTCTCAACAGACATGTTCAATCCATGAATTACTGAGCATTCGTCAATCATGCTCGATTCAACAAAACTTAGACTCACTGTCTAATCAAGTCAACTACTGACTAATCAAATACACGTCTGCTTTGCAGACTCCACGTTCGTGAGACATCAATCACGTCACATGGGGGATATTAACTTGGGTTTTGGTCTAGCGGCCCGTGTTCATCCACGATGAGAAATGTGAGAGTCGTGCAAGCAGTTGAAGGAGTTAGCAAGGTAGTGGGTGGACAATCAACCAAGTCTCCACACGACCCGGGGCTGGTTAACACACGATTTCTCACTTTCCACTCTTTCACTCGAGTAACCGTCACACTTACTAGAGATCAATGTGTCTACTATTCTGGCAATATAAATAAGTCTCTCAATCCACGATTGAAGGACACAAAATTTTTTGAGTAATCACTCTCAAGAATTCCATCAATCGACCAAGAACTTATTTGAACTCAACAATTCACAGAAAACTTGCAAAAACCACAACACATTCAAAATCTTTGATCATCATTGATCTCACACAATTCTCATCTTCCCTCCTACAAATCTACCCGCTTCCCGCTTTGTGACCGAATTGACTCTGGAACGACCATTGTTTTCGTTTAGGCCGGAGTCCTACAGATTGATCTCTCGAACTCAAAGCACTCCCGTGCAGTACATCTGTTTGAGGATAGGCAGTTTGCTTGGTTGAGGATCCTCCGTTCACACGGTCGTCTCTCCATTCCCTAAAAAACCCGCAAATCGTTTTTCCCCATCTACAGATTGGCGACCACAGTGGGAGATTAATCTCTCGGTTGCAATCTCAAACTTTCATAAAATGGTTGATCTTAGGTCAGGTTTAGTTACAAATCCTAACACAAACAACGCCAACACTAGCAACAATGGTGGTACCCCAGAAACTACTCCTGCTCCAACAATGGTGCTGGTGATACCACACCTCCTCAATCCAACATCGTAAGCAATCCTTTCTTTGGCCGGTCTCCCAAAGAAATCAGCGAAAATCCACCTACCATAGCTGTTCTCATGAAGGTGCAAGGGACTCTTGCCAAAAATCAGATTATCATGGCTACCACTCAGAAGGAGTTATGCACTTATCTCAAAACTCTCACAGACAAGATGTCAGAGAAAATTCAGGAGAAAGGAAAAGCCAAAGAAACATCTTCGGCTGCTGATCCCGAAATCTCTCCAATCCACATGGTAGATGATGATGAAGTCCACAAAGTTACAGATGACCCATAAGCAAAGTAATCTACAGGTTTCATCACTCGTGAAGACCTAGAACGCTTTCTGGAGGCTCGAGGAAAAGACAAGACATCATCCTTCCACCGTCACCAACCTCCATATCATGATGCTACACAGAGAATTTCTCTTCCGAAAGGTTATACTTCTCCAACGTTCACACTTTACAATGGAACAGGGAATGCCCGAGAACATGTCTTTCGATTCCTGGAAGCATTAGGAGAACATGAACACAACGATGTCGTCTGTATGAAGGAATCCTCAAAGTCTCTGACAGGTCGAGCATATACATGGTACAACAACATTGCACCAAGGAGCATGACCAGTTGGGGAGAAATGATTAATGCTTTTTACCAGAAATATTTCTTCGTCTCAGAGCATATTACTCTCTCCGATTTAGGAGAATATCTCAGAAGAACAATGAACATCCGAACGACTATGTGAAAAGGTTCAGAATCCAAGCTCTGGATTGTCATGATCCGAATGTCACTAAACAAAAGCTGGTGTACTTGTGCATCAACGGAATGATACCAGTCTACAGAGCCTTGCTGGAAAATCTCTGGTTCCGGACTTTCTCAGAAATTCATGAAGCAGCCAAATGATCAGCTACTACTGCACCTGCTTTACTGAAAAGAACAAAGTCTGCAAATATCGAGGAACCTCGAAGCAGACGATGCCTATTCAACAATCAGTACGATCTCCAACCTTCAATAAACATTGTTGCTGAAAGGAAAGCCGAGACACAGCATCAGAGCGCTTCTCCAATATCCCAGGCTCCTCTGAAGGCGCAAAGAAAAGATAACCAATACTAAAATGCACAAACCTCGACCCGGCATCAACGAAGTAGAAATGATCAACCGGGACTCAAACTTCCCTCTTCCCATTGAAGAAGTGGTCGAATTACTGGAAGTTTGGGTTCAAGATGATGCAATCAAATTGTTGTTCATCAGAAGAGAGCCAACTGAAGAAAAAATGGAGAATCTCAGGTACTGTCACCTTCATAAATTCATCAATCATCCAACAAGTAAATTCAATATTTTTAAGCACATCTTCAAAGAGAAGATTGATCCACAATAACTTCAACTGGGGACTGAAGGAGTACACAAGAATCCTCTCCCACCAGAACCTTTGCACTCTCTGAATAACCAGTCAAAGAAGCAGTTCAATCGTTGATCGATCATATATGTGAAATTGCTTTACCTGTCTAAGGAACAAATGAAAGACATGTTCACAACACCGAATTACATTTTGTCAGACGTCTGTCCCTCCCGGAAATACTCCTTGAATGTTCATCCACAGACAAGGAGATGCACGACTGGGGACTTCTTACCACAGACCATATCAGAGGAAATGAATTCGGAAGAATTTTGATCGATGCTGACACCGCCATCAATATCATTCCACTAAAATCCCTCATAGCCGCAGGAATCACTCGACAACAAGCTACCCGTGATCCATCTCAATCAGAGACCATGAAGGAACGCTCGGAAATACTTATGACTACATCACCCTCAAAGTGAACATAAGTTCAACCTTGACAGAAACCAAGTTTCACATAATCAGGAAGATCCATGATATGGCATGGTTTTCAGACGAGCGTGGATCCACACTGAAAAGATGGCTACTGAAAGTTCTGATCCAGAAGATTTGGCGGACATTCTATCATCAGAGCACTTGGAGGAATTTCGAACTTTGACGAGGTTGAAGCAAGAACCTGCAAAAGATGCATAGACATTCATCAAGAGGTTCCAAACTCAGGAAAGTCTCATTCATTCCATGTCTATGTCATTTATTTCCTCACATGCTATCCTAGCATGGGGACTCAATTTTTCTAGCAACTCTCCTATTGGAAGACGAATGGTAGCTTCACCGCATTATTATTTTACCAAGTGGTTGAATCTGACATTTCTCCGAATCGAGCACTGAGACATTCGTTACTAAGATGATGTCCAAGCATGGCAAATTACACTTTGGGCGTTTCTCCATAGACTTGCAGGAGTGTCCATGTGCGCCACAAAATCAGAAATCTTTGATGTCTGCACAAGTGTTGAATCCCACTACCTTAACAAAAGGAATGCTGGATCAACATAAGATACTCAGGGCCGAGACGATCAAACTTAAGACATTCGATGCTTAAGGGATATGACGCTTCAACGCTCAAGCATCTAAAAAACCTTCAAATTGTACTCCCAATAAAAGAGTACACCTTCAATAATGACGCATCTGGATTCAACAAAAATATCTCGACGATGATGCACTGTTTCAACACCAGCACGATCAAAGTGTAACTGAACTATAATCGACAAGTCTTCATTATCTCATGATAATACTTCTAAAGAAGATGCAACATCATTCATCCATGGATAGCACAAACTCTTGCAACATACACTGGGGACTTGATATTATTGGAGAAATCGATTCAAATATAAATGATATCCACATAACAAGTTGTTGCGACCTGATCAACAAGACCTATCTGCATCACAAGTCTTTGCACGACTGAAAGGCTTCCTCTCTTCACCGACCACATCCAGAATGAAGACCGCTGCTGATGTATGCCGCAACAACGTCGATTCACGGATGAAGCTAGTTCACAGTAAAGTCATACTGTTCAGGAGAATTTGGGTTGAACTCCCAGTACACCTTCATCTTAGGGATTCTCAACCCACCAACTAGTTCGTGAATTTAAAGACTCACTGAATGGAGGAGCAACGACTATGTCGATAATCATGGTTCTAGCCTTTTCGATCTCTGGAGAAACTCTGACCATAGTATCGACATCAACAAGGATATCTAGTAGAAATCCTTCCATGGTCTCAGTATCAACAAGAATGTATGGATAAAATTCAATCGTGATCTCAACATCAACAACGGTCTCAGGAGCAACATCTCCATGACAGGGCTTCATCAACTAACCATTCTTTGAAGTGTTACTCGATGAAGCGGACTTCTCCAAGCACTAATGATTCACATCAAGTTGTGTATACATGGAAACATGTTCACATGAAAGTCTTCCCAAAGCTTGCAGGACGGGCGGACATAAGCCAAAGTCTTCTACAAGATGTTCTCATCACCTTTACAAATGAGATACAACACACTTCAGGCCATGAGTTTACAAAAACGTACCAATGGGTGAGGAATCGGACAATGCTTCCTCAAAAAAAAATACTATGTATCTTCTACAACATACCAAAAGGGCGGATCAATCGTACATACGAGCTGAAAGATATGGCCTTTACTGCCAGGTCCATGAAATCTGAAAATTCTGTACGGGATTACAAATTACAAATGTGCTCGCTTGGTTGGGTGACCTACACAACTCCAAACTCAGTGATTCTTTTCTAATATGATAACTCGATCTCTTAGCTTCAAAAGTTGGGGTTAAACACCGAATTCTGACATCGTATGAGGTTCATACAGCTTACAGAGCATACAACATGCAAACAGCAATTCATAGACGGGATTCATAACCTCCACAATCAATCGGTGTCCACCAGGTTTTTCCACTAAGTCCTTCATCAAGGTACCTCCAACTTCGACCACCTAGATGTTTACAATTTTTCTACCTGGGTCCTCTATCTAGGTCTTGCCAGAAGAAGGGAAAACGAAAGGGAGAGATTTAACAAAATACTGGGGACTGACGGTCCACTGATCATGGCGATAAATTTCACAGTCCAATACCCGTGGCACCGGACTCGCCTGTTCTAATCATTCATCATAAAGGTAAGCTACCACCGGGACATGCAACCATGGTTACTACATCATTCCCTCTTGAGAGCAACCTCAGTTATGGTCCTGTTATCAGGGTTTCAGAAGTGATGTTTCTACGACTGACAGAAACAAAAATGGTACTGCAAGCACCAGGCTCATGTATCAACCAAGGGTTTCAGATTTCAAATTAATCAATGGAATTGAAATCCTTCATCAAGCGTTCGAGACAAAAGCAAATGGTCTAAAGATACAACGGGGGCGTTTTACAAAAAGCTCGTTTGAGACGATTTTACACTGTCATGCACAAAGAAGCGATCTGGGATAAATTGGTGAATAATCTAAGGTTGAGTCATATGTCATTGTCTACATATGGATGTCCTCTACAACATATCCAAAATTGACAGCAATTGGATGAATGAGCAAAAAGATGTGGCCAAAACCTTGGACTACATGACAGCTGAAAATTTTCTGAAAACCTCCTGGAAGTTTACTGTTTAGTCAGTCTCGGCCCTTAAACGTGATCAAAAGCCGAAAATCTTCTTTGGTAAAGTTTGGAAATTTTCTGAGGATGAACAAACATGGATAGATCACAAAAATCCGATATCGGACGAAGATTCTACAACAATTTCAATGAAGATCTAACTTCTGAATTTTCTGATGAAGAATTATGATGAAATTCTTCATTCATCCACATCTGACTCAGAAACTACACCATCAACGCAAAGCCGAATTTCATCTTCAGCCGATAGTCTCACTTGCTGAATTGGGTGGTGTTTCTGCTGATGAGATATGAGCTTTTCATCTTCAGCTCTTTTCTTCTGTGATATTTCATCACGTCCCTGCTTTCCCTCCGCATATGCTAATACCAAGAAAGCATATATCTTACCACGGACGACTCCTAGATTATCGAGAGACATACAATGTGTCAGCTTTCCGGCATCTCTGAAAGGTTGATTCACCTCGGCATGAGCATCTGCAGAAGTCTTCATCTTTGACTTGATATTTTTGGGCGTTCCCCGGAAGAGCCAAAAGAGTGGTTGTAACCAGAAGTCACCACTATCTGAGGCGAAAGACATGGAGTCATGGATATACCAATAATAAACGCGTAACAAAAATGGTAACAATCCAACTCTTATATATTTACTATTTCACTAGTTGTAGTGATTATAACGTCAGAATTTCAAAAACTTGCCCGATCCCTCAAACCTGCAAAGACGAGCAAAATTCGTTATTCAAAATCATGACTTCATTTTCATAAAACCGTGAACAACCCACATGAATTTTAACATCCACTGGTTCTTCAAAAATTGGACGGACGTCCATTCTGCAATTATGAAAACTCACATACAGACATTATTTCACCATGTATAATTGTCTACTTTCAACAATTGTTCAAAATCAAAACAATGATTTTACAAAATATATATATTTAACGTGAAACTCATGTAAATTTGAATATATATATATATATATATATATATATATATATATATATATATTTGCTCCCTTGCGCGAGCATCTGTCTTTAAAACGAGAGTATATTTTCAAAGATTTCTGAAAGCTCGAAGATAAAAGAAAATTTTCATGAAACCTCATAAACAATTTTTTTATTACTAACAGACGCACGTCTATTCAAAAAAAAACTTTCTTTCGTACGAGCATCCACCTTTGAAACGAGAGTTTATTCCATTCTGTGAAATCTCACATATTTTAAAAAAATAAAAATAAAATAAATTGGTTTTCGTGAAAGCTCATAGATAAAATTTTTATCATTAGACTCAGGTCTATTTTGTTTGTTTCTTAAACTAACGAACAAACTTTTGTTCCTAACACAAGGATTTCCTTTTTGGACCGGGCCCATAAACACTAAACCGACCCAAAATGGGACGTCCGACCGACCAAATCAGCAGTGCCTCGTCTTGTCGTACTCATGATATGACACTCTATTATACTGATAGAGTCCTTATCCGGGCATTTGCTCGTACATGACTTCATTGGACCAAATCGGGGATTCTTAAATGCCTTTGTACGACTAAATTCCGACTACTTATCTCGTCTACTGGAAAATCACCATCTAGTGCTTACTGCGGAATATGACTGTCCCACACTAAGCAGGGGACTTAATGTTGATGGTGGATTTTCGGCAAAGGGATAAAATCATAAAATCATGATATTGCATGTTTCTGACCTGGCTTCAGGAACGCATGTGACAACTCATATTTTATAATCCGTGAACCGTTTCACGATCTCTGACCGAGCGAACATTCCTCTCAGAGCCATGATGAATATGTTTATCGAAAGGCCTCCCCGGATGAGCGTTCGATGCTGCACATTTCATTATGACCTCTATGTAGAATCAAATGATTGGGCGGTTCTCTAGACATAATTGTTTGTTAGAGAGCTTAACGCCTTCAGGACGTCACGTTGCTCGATGTTCCCTGACTACATAGAGAGACCCACCTCTACATAGAATAATGATTGGGCGGTTCTCTAGACATAATTGTTTGTTAGAGGGATTAATGCCTTCAGGACGTCGACACTGCACGTTGTTCCATGACTATGTAGAGAGACCGTGTGTAGATTCAGGCGGCTCTCTAGACATAATTGTTTGTTAGAGGGCTTAACGCCTTCAGGACGTCGACGCTGCACGTTGTTACCTGGCTATGTACCCTTCAGAACGAGTATGATGCTTCAACTATCTCATATATGGATTCTGCAAATAGATTAATTCTATCGTGACATTCATCCACTGAATTCCTAGAAAATAATCTATTTTTTTTTCTTCTAAATCATGTAATTTTATTACCAAAATAAACAAAAATACAACTTACAATGACGTCAAGACCTTTTTAGTCTAAGACCCAGTTTGTATCATAATCCCAGCAAACTAAGCCCATTAATTGAGCTATAATGAAAAGCAAAGCATAAAACAGAGTTACAAAGAACTCAACAGAACTCAACAGAGCAAAATAAACATCAACCAATGTATCTCTTTTTCAGGGGATAAACCTAAAGTAGATACCATCTTCACATTCCAACTGATTCAGAAATTCTGGCTTGTCCTCATAGTATAGTACAGTTCTTCTTGCAAGAAGTACACCATGTTTTGCCATCTTATCAGCAGAGAAATTGATTTCCCTATATGAATGTGTGAAAGTAATTCTTGGTATAAATTTTCTAATATTGTTCCATCTATTCACAACAATCAAAGGTATTCTACCATTACTGAATGCAAGCGAAACTGCTTCGGAATCAAGACTGAAACAAACATTCTCATACCTTTTCTTACTGCCCATTCACCAGGAACCACCAAAGCCATTACTTCTTGCCAGATAGTTAGTTGCAATCCACAAACCACCAGAAGCAGCACCTAAGCATCCACCACTTTCATTCCTTGCCACAAAACCAAGCCCTGCATTCCCAGGGTTACCTTTTGATGCACCATCACAACATATGAGAACTTGTCCTCTTCCAGGAAATTTGAAGAAGCATTGTTTTACATCTGTCTCTATTGTTTTAATCCCTGTGATTCCAAAGTGATGTAATATTTGTAAATCATACATATTCCCTCATCTGGATCCTTTCATTCTTATACTACATTCCTTTGCGTAAGACAATACACTCTGTTTAAACTTTTCAAGGTTAGGTTCTTCATTCTCATAAATCTTCTTATTTCTTGCATGCCAGAACTCAACCATAACCTTAAATGCAGAGTTATACCATACTTCCTGAATTGCACCACTTTTTCCTTTGACAAATTTCAGAACATCTTCAAAATTTGAAGGACTTAAGAAGCAAGAAATCCCTCCCAGATAATGCCAAAGTTTGGTGCTAAATGTACACCCCCATAAAATGTGATCCATTGTATCTTGTGCATTACCACATAAATAACACTTTGACACTGTCAAGAAACCTTTTTTTTCTTACAGTTTCCTCAGTAGCACAAGCTCCTCTCAAAATTTTCCATAGATTTGTAGAAGTATAGGGGTGTATACATTGACTTCCAGATGTACTTTGTCTAAGGAATCACATGATACTTGTTTCTTATATGTTGAGCTGCAATGGCAACAGAGAACTTGTCATTTAAATCCTTTTCCCATATTATCTTGGCACTGCTACCACCAATTGCTGGAACTTCATTCTTCTCAAAAAAACTTAAACATTTTCTCAGGGATGTGGCTACTTTCAAGTCCTTATTCATTTGGACATAATTATCTTCAACATGCCTCTCAATTAAGGCATATTTCTTGACCCATTTATCATGTCACACAGATATTGATTTACCATCACCAACTATCCATCTTTTACCTTTATTCACCTCTGAAATAACCCATTTAATTCCTGGTTGAATTGATGATTGTCTGTAAGATGATATCCATTCATTATTTTTATTCTTGTATTTAGCTCTCATGAACTGAGTCCACTCCACCTCATCTGTTTCAATTTTCCACAAAAGTTTCATTAACAAAGCTTTATTCATCACCTCCAATCTCCTTAAACCCAAACCACCTTCCATTACTGGAGCATTAACTTCATCCCATTTCGCAATAACTAGCTTTTTGACTACAAGATCTCCAGACCAGAAGAAATTTCTGATAATTTTCTCACATTCCTTGATAACATTTTTAGGCCATTTGTAAATAACCATATTATATATGGGAATGTTACATAATACATGCTTAACTAAAGTAGCCTTGCAGAGAAGTCTAATAGCTTACCCATCCAACCAGCTAACATCTTCTGCATTAATTCCACCATCCCCCAAAATTGATATGATTTTACTCTGCCAGGATTTAAAATGACCCCCAAGTAAGTATCAGGCAGCTCTGATAATCCCATTTGCAAATATTCAGCTATTTCAATTCTTCTTGTATTTGAAACTCTACCAACAAAACATTTACTTTTGTTTCTATTCACCACTTGCCCAGATGAAGTTTGATATTTACTCAATAAATTCATCAAGTTATCCAATGATTTTTTGTGGCCATTGCAGAAAATGAAAATATCATCAGCAAACATTAAGTGTGAACGTTGACAATTACCTCTAGTCACCATTGCTTGTATCTTACTCTCCTGCACCATTTTTGATATATTTCTGCTAAGCACTTCCTCTGCAAGAATGAATAAAATGGGTGACAATGGATCACCTTGTCTGAGACCCCTTCCAACACAAAAGAAACCACATGGACCACCATTGACAAGTACAAAGATCTTTGCAGATTCAAATATTTTCCTGAGCCAACTAATACCAATTTCAGAAAATCCAAATCTTCTAAGTACTTCAAACAATAATTCCCAACTCAATGAATCATATGCTTGAGTTATATCCAGTTTAAGCCCAACATTTCCACCTCTCCTATTAATATTGAGTTCATTAATCATTTCAGAAGCTAACACAATCTTATCATGGATATTCCTCCCCTTAATAAATGCACCTTGTTGAATAGAAATGACTCTTTCAATCATAGTACTTACTCTTGCAGTAACAATTCTGGTAAATATTTTGAAGATGAAATTAGCTAAACCAATAGGCCTAAATTTCTCTGCTCTTCTTACACCTTGAATTTTAGGAAGTAGAAATAGGAAGTTAGAGTTTAAACCTTTAGGTATAAATCTGTGACTCCAACAGAATTGCATTGCTTCAATTAACTATGCACCAATAATATCCCATGCAAACTTGTAGAAACAGCCAGGAAATCCATCTGGCCCTGGAGCACTATTTGCATTCATGTTAAAAACTTCTTCTTTTATTTCCATTGCAGTGGGAACAACATCAAGGAAGTTGTTATCTTCATCATTTAAAACTTTAGGAATTACATCCAAAATCTCTTTTTGAATTGTAATATTCTGATATTCAAATTTCTTTGTATAATGATCAACCAAAATATCTACAATTTGAGATTGTTCAGATACCACATTGCCTTCAATGTTTTCCAGTTCAGTAATATTGTTTTGAGATTGCCTTAATTTAATAGTTGCATGAAAGAATGTTGTATTTGCACCACCCTCCTTTATCCATTTCACTCTTGACTTGGCCCTCATTAATTCATTATATTGCTGAGAAGCAATTTCATGTCTCCCCCTTGCTATTACCAGTTTGTTTAATAGCTCAAGATTTTCAGGATCTGCATCTGATACCATAGAAGCTTCAAGTACCTCATCTTTTGTATTCTTTACTTTGACTCTGAGATCTCAACCTCCCAATTCCACTTTTTCAATATTTGTTTCAATCTTTTTAGTTTATTCATAAAAGAAAAAGCTGGATTACCTGAACTTGCTTTATTCCATGCATTTTTTATCACTTCAATAAAACCAGGATGAGAAGTCCAAATATGTTGATACCTAAAAGGGGCATTCACAGGCCTACAAGTATTCACAACATAACCAAATAGGGGACCATGATCATATGTTCCTCTTACACCTACTTTGTATGACCAACCATCATATTTTTCCAACCATTTAAGGTTGTAGAATGCTTTATCAAGATCACATAAAATTTTCTTTTTACCAACTCTATTATTGCACCAAGAATATTTGATTCCAGTTCTTGTGGCTTGAATTAAATTGCAAGACTCTAGACAGTCTCTAAAATCCTGCATTGATACTCTGAGTGGTCTTCTACCTCCAACTTTTTCATCATAACTCAGCACAACATTAAAATCTCCGATTATCATCCATGGATAGTTCATTTGACTAATTTCTATCAGTTCTTCCAATAAAACTCTTTTGTCCACAGTAATGCTTGCTGCATGAATCCCAGTAACCATAACATCACCCACTTTAACAGTAATAGCTTGACTTGAAGATGAAATCACTACTGGTTTAGATAAAGAAGAATTCCAAAAAAGCCATATATTACCCTTTGCAGTATCACTAGAATTATGTTTGATCATTTTACTCATCCCAACTAAATTCAAACTTCTAATTCCACCACCAGATACTTTTATTTTAGGTTCAGCTACCCACAATAAAGAAGGACAAAAAAATTTTACTAAATTTCTCAGTTTATCTTTGGCTTGAATTCTTTTCAAGCCCCTGATATTCCCGTAAAGTACTTTCATTGAGATTGAGTTACTTGAGAAGTACTTGTACCTCCCGTACTAACATTTGATTTAACTGAAGTACTAGCTTGTTTTCTAGTTATAACATTAGGAACACTTTTAAGATTCTTCCCTTTAACAGGTTTGTTGATCACTTTAGAAAAAATATGATCCTGTTTTTCAGCTACCTCAATTTAGTGTTTGAAATTTACTTGGAGAGACAAAACCTTTACCTGAATTTGAAGTATTCACTTTTCTGAAATTTGTATTTGTACCAGTTACTTCCTTCCAGCCATCTGTGTTTGTTACTTCAGTGGTTATTGTTGATAAGACTTGAGCAATTAGTATCTCAGTTGAGACAACTGGTTCTGCTATTTGCTCTGTAGCTGTTACTCTAGAAGGAATTTCCACAACTGAATGTAAAGCCTGCACACTTGCACCCACATCAATAATTTTATCCACAAATAAAGAAGGAAACTCCTTAGGTGATTCCAGAAGACCAGTAAATCCTTTCTCCTTATCAGTTGGTGGAGTAACATTCATAATAGGATATTGCGTCCACTTCTTCTATACTACATTTTGACTCCAAGTTTTTATTACCAGAAGGAAAACATATATCAAAGCCACCTAAATTTTGCATTGTAACTTTTTTGGGAGTGTACCTCATTTTTGAGGTTTATTCAGTTTAGCACCTTGATTTTGTTCTTTTCTTGCTACTCTGCATTCAGTTACCAAATGACCCACAATCTTGCATTTACTACAAAATCTAGGCAGATTGGATACTCTAATTTCTTGCTCAAATTTACAATACTTTGATTCCACCACAACTTTTTTTGGAATTTCATTTAAGAGATCAACTTCCACCAAGATACTAGCATAATATCCAATTTCTCTGTTCAATGTTGTAGGATCAATCCGAATTGGTCTACCAATTGCTCTACCCATGGACATAAGAATATCTTCTTTCCAATACTCAACACTAAGACCAGGAAATAACATCCATACAAAAGCACTTGAAGATTTCTGCTGTTCAGGATTGAAATCTCGTTCCTAGTATCGAAGCTTCGGATATTGAGATTCAACCTCCCAGAAACCCTCATACACAAATTTCATATCAACTTGATTCTCTAGTTTGATAATAAAGAATCCTTTACCAATAGGAATAAATTTACATTTACCAGTTAGAGTCCATTGTTTCCTTAAACTAGTTTCTGCAACTGATATCTTCAATTTCACGAAATCAAGTCTACAAATCAAACTAAACTTCCATTCATTAACGCTTTGATCAATAATCTCATGTTGTATGAAAACTGATGGACTAAGATTTAGAGGAACATAAGTATTATCTGATCTAAACCTTTGTAAAATCTTAGATTCCGATCTAGAATTTGAAGATTCCTCCATCGATTTCAATTTTTAGACATATTTAATGATAATCACCTGAAACAAACGTTTAAATACTATTCTAACTAAAAACTGAATCAATTTTTCACCTGAATTGATGACGATGAATCACAGAAAACGAAAAAAAATTGAGAAAAAAGTCACTGTTTCAATTGCCGAGTTGCAGAGCACGACTCAGACTGTTAGGTTCAGGGATTCAGAAAATAATCTATTATATCTCATTACTCTGTTTCCTGAATTCCCCGGATGGATTCATGGATTAGTAATAGATAACCATTTTATTTCATTACTCCGTTCCTTGAATTCCCCGACTGGATTTCATGGATTAATAATAGATACTCAATTTATTTTTATTACTCTGTTTCATGAATCATTCTCCACTGAATTTCATGAATTAGTAATAATTACTCAACAATCGGGCGTCTGGACTATCACCGAGTAAGCCCCAAGAAAATGGTGCAAGTGTACTCAACAATGATGCACGAATGAGCACCCAAATGCACGAACGAGCATTCAAAAATATGGACAAACGAGGAAACCTACACAAAATAGGAGAGAGAAAATAATAATAAAAAATAAAAAAAAAACGCCTAGGGACCGGGCCCACCGGCCGGTCGATCATGCCGCCGTGGACGGTCCCCACGCCTCTTCCTTTATTTTTATTATTTTCATGATCTCATGAAAACTCCTTCATTCAAGCAACTTTCCTTGTTTGAGCAAAACTCACGGTTTCTCCATATTTTCTTTGAAATGATGATAAATAATAAAAATAAGGGAAGGTGTCACGGGACCGGGCCACCTAGCCGGTCGGCCGGCCATGCCATGGCCGTGTCCGGTCCCATACCTTGCAATCCTTTGTTTTCATAATTATTTTTTCCCTCATCTCATGAAACTCCTCCGTTTGAGCAAGAACCTTGGTTTCTCCATATTTTCTCAAATATTGCTCAAAAGATGAAAAAGCCAAAAAGTCAAATGGTCACATGACCGACTAGGATATTCACGAAAAATATTAAAAAATTATTATTTTAATAATCTCAAAAGGAAGCTCAATCTGGAGAAATGTCTAAATTATACAGAAACAAAAATGCAGGAGGTTTTGGTATCAAATATTTGAAGAAGATGAATAAATGACTATGGAGATTTGCAAATGAAAATGAAGCTTTGTGGAGAGAGATCATTGAAGATAACTATGGCATTGATGCAGGTGGGTGGGTGGATGACTAAAATTCTATAAATTACTTATGGAAGGGTATTATGAAGTGTGACAGTGTATGTAAAAGTAATATTCGCTTCAAAGTAAATTCTGGCAGTGTTGTTAGTTTTTTGAAGGATGTGTGGCTTGGTGATGTCTCTTTGCAACATAAGTTTCCAAACCTTTTTTCAGTGTCTAGACATAAAGACAAGACAATTAAAGAGATTTTTGTGGAAGAAGATAATAGCTGGAATCTAGCTGTGCCTAGAAGAATGAATTCAATCACAAGATGTGAGCTTGTTAATCTGCAAAATCTTTTGAATGCAGTTGTCATTAATTCAGATGTTGAAGATGAGATTCTTTGGTCTTTGAACAAGAAAGGTCATTTTTCAGTAAAATCCACTTATGAATTGCTGGTTAGTGATGATGTTAGTCATGCTCAGATGCAGGTATTTAAATTCATTTGAAAACAGAAGGTTCCCCCTAATATTGGTTTCTTTATTTGGCTACTGGCTCACAACAGTCTTCCTACTAAAGATCTTCTTTTAAGAATAGGTATGACTGTAACTTCAACTTGCATGTTCTGTGATGAGAATGAAACTGTAAGCCATGTTTTCTTGCAACGCAATTTCGCCAGGAAGATTTGGTCCTTTTTCTAAGAAAAGATGAATTGGAAATTCATAATGCCTGCAGATTTATTTTCAATGTTTTTCTCTTGGAATCTTCCTCGTAACTCCACACAACAAACTCAGATTTTGGGTATGATCTCAATGGCTATCATTTGGTGTATATGGATTGAAAGAAATACAAGAACTTTTTCTAATAAGCAGAATACGGAGGCAACTGTGCAACACAAGATCATGTACACAATCTTTATTTGGTGTCTCATTTTTAAGAACTTAGAGTCTTCAACTTCTTGAGATGTCGTGGAAAACTGGCTAACGATGTATTTTGATTTTATGTAACTATGTGGTACTATGTTACCTACATAGTCTCTCTTTCTGTTTTCCTTGTTTTGTTTCTCCTTGAGGGTGGTACAAGCCTTTTGTACCCTCTGTTTTTTTGATCAATAAACTTTCTTTACAGATCAAAAAAAAAAAACTCAAAATTTTGATCAAACGAGCAAAGTCCTACTTGCTCATTCGAGAAAAATCAAGAATTTCAGTCAAAGATCAAACTCTTCTGAAAATCCAAAATATTGCTCAAACGCACACCCGAAAATACCAAAACTCTCAGGACTGAGGCACATGCATGCTACCTTGACCAACCAAGGCTTCCCCTAAGGCTTGCAAGGAGCCGGTCCCATATATCTTTATAATTTTGACCTAATTTGCTCAATTTCTCATATTGGGTCCAAACTCTTTCCAACCAACTTGAAATTTTCTCATACGACCATCAGCTGGTCCCACGACCACCATGGTCGGTCCCACGACCCATTGGTCGGTCCCTCACTTCTCCATAATTAGGTTTCATCACCTAATGCTCAGACGAATACTATTCTAACAAATGATTAAACCAGCATTTAATCATCCTTTCACTAACTGGTCAACAAAGGACTTTGGTGCATGCTCACATGAGCACCTGTCACTACATGGTCGTCCATCATCCCATGTAGCCGGTCACTCCTTCACTCAGTGATTGATTTTCAATAAATCATAAACTGATCAATCGATCAAAATTAGGGTTTCAAACTGAATGCTCTGCAAATCATAATTTTGAGCAGGTTTAAACACTAATAATTTTTATGTTGATCTAGCAATCAACATCTTAATTAATTAAATAATATTCGCTCCAGCTACCAATATTTTTAATTAATATTTTATTTGGCCATGCTACCAATAATTCATCAAACGAGCAATATTCGCTCAGACGAGCAATATTTGCCCAAACAAGGAATATTGATATAACTATTAATATTTAGTAATTTTACTCGGACGAGTAATATTTGATCAATCCATCAATATTGATTCATCTATCAATATCCAACAATCCATCATACAAGTAATATTTTCCCAGTTCATCAATATTTATCATGTTGATCCAGGTATCAACATTTATTCAAGAACTATACATCTCAACAGACATGTTCAATCCATAAATTACTGAGCATTCGTCAATCATGCTCGATTCAAAAAAACTTAGACTCACTGTCTAATCAAGTCAACGACTAACTAATCAAATACACGTCTGCTTTGCAGACTCCACATTCGTGAGACATCAATCACGTCACATGGCGGATATTAACTAGGGTGTTGGTCTGGCGTCCTACAGCAGTGTGTTCATCCATGATGAGAAATGTGAGTAAGCCGTGCAAGCAGTTGAGGGAGTTATCAAAGTAGTGGGTGGGCAATCAACCAAGTCCTGCACGACCTGGGGCTGGTTAACACACGATTTCCCACTTTCTACTCTTTCACTCGAGCAACCGTCACACTTATTGGAGATCAATGTGTCTACTATTCTGGCAATATAAATAAGTTTCTGAATCCACGATTGATGGACAGACAATTTTTCGAGTAATCATTCTCAAGAATTCCATCAATAGACCAAGAACTTATTTGAACTCAACAGTTCACAGAAAAATTGCAGAACCCCACAATACATTCACAATCCTTGATCATCATTGATCTCACACAATTCTCAGCTTACCTCCTACAGATCTACCCTCTTCCCACTTTGTGACCGAATTGACTCTGAAACGGCCATTGTCTTGGTTTAGGACGGAGTCCTACAGATTGATCTCTCGAACTCAAAGCACTCATGTGCAGTGCATCTATTTGAGGATATGCAGTTTTCTTGGTTGAGGATCCTCTGTTCACACGGTCGTCTCTCCATTCCCTGAAAAACCAGCAAATTGTTTTTTCGCATCTACAAAAGGGTAGGCTTAAAACTTTGTAAGACTCTTTTTAACAAATTTATGGCTCAAGCTGATTTGATTGATCAACCAGCTTGTGGAGGGTTGTACACCTGGACCAATATGCAACAAGACCCAGTACTACATAGATTGGACAGAGTATTACTCTCTCTAACAATGGAACGGAAATATTAATCTATAGCACAAACCGTGCTATCTAGAGAAACATCTGATCACTCACTAATCTTACTGACAACAGGTGATATTTCTGCTTCAAATTCCCCTTTCATATTAGAGCTTTATTGGCTTACACAATATTTTCTTGAGTAATCTGGCCATTTGGTGGAGCACAATACAATTCACAGGTTTTCCAAGCTATGTATTAGCTAAGAAACTCCAAAATCTCAAATTCTTCCTAAAAAAATGGAAAAAGAACAACATTGCCAAATTGCAAAAAAGAAGAAGATGAAACTAAGTGAAAAAAATCCATGACTTGAACTTAAAGGAGGATGGTACAAAGCTCACAAATAAAGAATTTATTAACAGAGCACAATGGAAAGCAGCACTCAAATAAGTTAGATTTGATGAATTCAGGAAATGGCAAAATATAGCTAAAACAAAATCTTTGAATTAAGGTGAGAGAAACACAAGATATTTGCATCAGCTGGCAAATGGGAAGAGAAGAAGGAACACAGTGCACAAATTAGTAGTAAGTGGAGAAGACAACTTCAACCAAGTAGAGATCAAAAATGAGTTCACAAAATTCTTCTCAAATTTATTTAAAGAAAAGTTTGAATGGAGATCTCAACTAGACTCTACTGATTTTCCTAAAATCTCCACAACTGAGAAGGAATGGATGAAAAAGCCAATAGAAGAAGAAGAAATTCGGAGCACTATTAAAAGTTGTGGTAACAACAAATCTCCAGGGCCAGATGGGTACCCAATGGAGTTCTTCAAAGTGGCATGGCCAACACTGAAAGAAGATATCATGGCAGTGGTTAAAGAGTTTCAAGAAGACGAATAACTTGACTGGAGAAAGAACTGCTCCTTTATCAACCTAATACCCAAGAAGGAAGACTCATCTAGACCAAACATGTTCAGGCCAATCAGTTTAGTAGGAGGTATCTACAAGATAATCTCAAAACTCTGGCAAACAGGTTCAAGACAGTAATACCTAAGCTGATATCAGAGCACCATGGTGCCTTTATAAAAGGTCAGCAAATTCAGGATGTCATTCTAGTGGAAAGTGAATTGTTGGATGCAATACTCAAATCCAAAATCCCAGGCATCTTATGCAAACTTGACATTAAAAAAAACTTTGATAATATAAATTGGCATTGCTTGGATTCACTCTCGGAAGGTTCTGGTTTTGGGGGAAAATGGAGAAAATGGATCTACTGGTGTTTATCATCTTCCCAATCTTCCATACTCATTAACGGAAGTGCCACATCAAAGTTCAAGCACCAGAAAGGGTTGAAACAAGGTGATGCACTCTCCCCTTTTTTGTTTATACTTGTGGCTGAAATACTCACTAAACTTTTAAAAAAGGGAGAAGATCTTAACATCATAACATGATTCAATATACACAACCAAATCAGTGTGTCTCATCTATAATTTGCTGATGACACATTGATATTCTTAGATGCCAAAGAGGAGATAGCTGAAAAGTTACTGCTCATTCTTCAAGTTTATGAAGCCATCACATGGTTAAGGGTAAATCTGGAGAAAAACACTGTGATCAGCATAGGTGCAGATCATAAAATAGATGAAATTGTAAGGATCATGCACTGCAAGTTATAAACACTCCCATTAAGATATCTTGGAATGCCTTTTGGAGCAACATTGATGCAAATGTCAGTATGGGATTCCATTATTGACAAATTTCAAAAGAAGCTGGCAAAATGGAGGAGGAGGTTTTTATCCAAAAATCAAAGAATTATCTTAATCCACAGTGCATTGGCAAGCCTTCCAGTGTATTTCATGTCTTTACTACAAATTCCAGTGGTAGTAGAGAAGAAAATGATGAAAATAATGAGGGATTTTATGTGGATGCTAGCTCAGAAAGGAAAAAATAATAATTGGGTGGCTTGGGATAGAGTAAAAAAACCTAAGAAACTAGGTGGGCTGGGGATCAGACATCTTAAATCCACAAATAAAGCATTACTATCCAAGTGGAGCTGGAGATATGCAAAAGAAAAAGAAGCACTTTGGAGAAGAGTAATTCAACTGAAGTCTAAGTCTGATACTGAAGATTTGCGTCCTTTAGAATCCAAACTTCCTCATGGAAGAGGTATGTGGAAAGGAATGCAACAAGGAAGGAATGTAATGCAAACAAACTCAAAATTCTCTATTGGTGATGGAAATTCAATGAAGTTCTGAATTGATCCATGGACTGATCAACCTCCTCTGTGTCAAACTTTCAACTTAGCATACAAATCTGCATACAACAAGAAAGCAAAAATTACAGAGCTCATTACAAAATGGGAGAGGGTGCATTCAACTAAAGAAGACATCATCTGAAGAAGCCCAAAATCAACTCTCCAATCTTATTGCTGCAATTGGGAATCCACCAACTCTAACTACAACAAATGACCAAGTCTTCTTCCATACTGGAAATTACACTGCAAAAGAAGGATATCAGCTCATTATGAAATAGATGTACCCAGACCCTCAGGAGTTTGGATATGTTTGGATAAAACATGTTCCACCTAAAGAACAAGTTCTGGCTTGGCTGGCAGTATAGAATACAATACCAACTACTGATAACTTGAACCACAAAGGATGTAGTATTACAAACACCATGTGCATCCTGTGCAACACTGAGGTGGAAACAGTATATCACCTCCTCCTTCTTTGCCCATTCTCCAAGGCCATATGGGACTATTTCTTGTCAAGAATGGATCAGTAATTGACACATAGACTCACACTACAAGAACAGATGTAGAATTGGCAGTGCAGGAAAGGAAGAAAAATCTGCTGAAAAGTATGGCCAGTCTTACCTTTTGCAGTGATTTGGTCAATTTGGACCGAGATGAAAAGACGAGGGTACTCAAATATACCCCTATAAGTCATTTCTCCGAAAGTGATTGTCGATGGACTAAGTCGACACAATACAACTAATCGGTTCACACTTTGTGTATCGTCTATGGATACGAGATCGAAACAATACAACAACGAAGTATGTTTACTTGATAAGAGGTCCGGAGTTAACCAAACACAATAGGATTACTATCAAGTAAATAGAAATTAGCGTTTGTGTATTTTACTTCTAATTATAATAAAAACAATTATATTTGTGGAAATAGAAAAGTAAAAGACACAACAAGATTTTGTTAACGAGGAAACCGCAAATGCAGAAAAACCCCGGGACCTTGTCCAGAATTGAATACTCTCAGAATTAAGCCGTTATACAAAATAAAACCAACTTCGTATAGTTGAGACCAAGCAACTAAACCTATAGTTCACCTAGTTCCGTCTGTATTCGCACGCCTCCAACTTGTAATAAGTCACGTACTTGGAACAATTCCTTTGGTTCGTATTCCAAACAATAAAGGAACAACAAATCTGTTTGGTAACAACTCTTTTCAACCAAGTGATGTGACTTCGACAAAAGGCTCTTCCGTATATCCCAATAAACTCCTTTGTTAGGTCCTTAGATCTATCTACTAACAATTACCGAAGTAATCGTCTAGATTTTGTAATCAATACTTTGAATCACAAAGAAACGTATTGATGCAAATCTACTCAACTAATCAATCCAATCTACCACAAGGATAAACCGATTGTAGTTGGATCCTCTTTTACCGAAACAAGTATTGTGCACACCAAAGATTATGAACTCAAATCAGAAATCTTCAAAGTCTTCTTTGTCATCAAATCTTCTTAGATCTTCAATAAACACCTGCACACAATGAACTTGAATCTCTTGTGATCAATCACGCACAGAACGGAGTCTGTTAACAATGGATTATCACAAGACGTCTTTAGATATACAAACAGTCTAAAGATCCCCGTCAAAACTTCGATCTAGTTTGAGTGAATATTATATCAGAAGAGAAGATTCTCAAGCATAAACAAACTAGGTGCAATCAAAGTTCAACAACTGTTAGTCAATCAAATCAATCGAAAACTAATAATAAACCGCAATTATCTAGTTTCCCACCAACGGTATTAATAGAGCTTCTCAATCCCAAAGAAGTCTTTAAACTGAGCGGCCGTAAGAGATTGTAGATGGTGTATTTTCTACAAAGGCTAAAATCGTAAACCCATAATTATACGAACTTCTGATCCAGCAATCAGACGCGAGTATCGAGACACGGGTCTCTCATCGAATCTCTGACTGAGAATACTGTCTCTCAGAGTACATGCAGATTTGTAGTCTCTCGGCTAGGCAACGACATATCTCCTGAATACTGAACACTTCAATAATTACTTCTATATAGAATCACGAGATTGGACGGCTCCTAGACAGCTTGCCTGCTAGTATAGAGCAATAACGTCTTCAGGATACAAACAACAGTTTTCCCTGACTATATAAAGGATATGACACTTCAACTAGCTCATGTTGCTCAGAATAATTAATGCTCATAGACGATCGTACTAGTATAGAGCCATCAATTAATTATTCCTAAATTCTTGGATTCATCCACTGAATTTTTGGAAATATTCAAATATTTTTGTAATATTTTGTTACTTCAACCTATGGTTCTTCCCAGCAGAATTCCATGGGTTAGTAATAAATATTCAACATACGGGCGTCTGAGTTACCTTCGAGTAAGCCCCGACTCAAAAGGTGCAAGTGTATTCGACGATAATGCACTAACAATCACCTGAACACACGAACGAGTATTTCAAATACGACAAAATGATGAACCTATGCAAAATAGGAAAGAAAATAATAAATAATAAAATATTGACCAAGGCGCTGGGGGACTAGGCCCACTATCCGGCCGGCCGTGCCGTGGCCAGTCCCACGCCAGTTTTATATTTTATCATATTTTTGTTATTTTCCTTGATCTTATGAAAATCCCTTCATTTGAACAAATATCCTTCGTTTTGAGGAAACTCCTCAATTTCATGGTGTTTCCTTCGCACCAAGAAAATAATATAAAATTGGGGAAAATGTTGTGGGGTGGTGTTTACTGGCCAACCAGCCATGGCTTGATCCCGACCGACCCCACACCTCATGGTTCCTTATTATTTTATTAATATTTCCCTAATCTCATGAAAACTCTTTAATCTCATGGTATTTTCATAAAAGCATGAAAAATACAATATAAAATTAGGGAAACTCGTGGGACCGGGCCCCAGCCGGCCGGCCATGCCCTAGCCGGTCCCACACGTCCCTTTATTTTATTATTATTATTTTAAGTTTCCTTGATCCCATGAAATTCCTTGATTTCATGGTATTTCTCTCAAATTATGAAAATTCCTTCAAATCATGGAAATAATACACAAAAATTACATAAAATTAGGGAAACGCACGGGACCAATCCCCAGCCGTCCGACCATGCTCAAAGCCGGTCCCACACGCCCTTATTTTATTATTTTAATATTATTTGTTTCCTTGATCCCATGGAAACTCCTTCACTTCAAGGAAACTCCTTAATTTCAACAAACTTCTTGATTTCATGATATTTTCATAAAATCATGAAAAATAATACAAAATTTGGAAAGGCACCATGGGACCGTGGTCACTGACCGGCGACCATGCCCTGGCCTCAGCGGTCCCACGCTTCATCATTCCTTCATTTTATAATTATTTTCCTTCATCTCATGAAGTTTCCTCAGTTTCACCAAAACCCTGATTTTGTCATATTTTCTCAAATGGTTGCTCAAACGCACGTCAGAAAATACCAAAATTCTCAGGACTGAGATACAGACGTTTTGACGATGTGAGCATGTTACCTTGACCGACCAAGGTTGGCTCTTTGGCACGCACGGAGCCGGTCCCACATATTTTCATGAATTGACCTAATTTGTGCAATTGCACGTATTAGGTCCAAAACTCTTCCAAATAATTTTGGAATTTTCATAGAGCGATCGTCATTCGATCCCGTGACCATCCAGGGCCGGTTTCATGACCCCTTGGTCGGTCCCTCATTTTTTCATAATTAATTAGGTTTTATCACCTAAGGCTCAGACGAGCATTTTTCTAATAAATGATTAAACCAGCATTTAATCATTCTTTCATCAACAAATCACCAACTCTTCAAGAGACCTTGGTATTTTCTGACTCGAGCATATGGGCGCTACATGGCCGATACATGATCCCATGTAGCCGGTCCCTCCTTCATTCCATGGTTAATTTTCAAATAAACCATCAATTGGTCATCAATTGATCGAATTAGGGTTTCTGAGTCCAAGGATCATAATTCCATATTCAAACACAAATAACTTTACGACGATCTCATGATCAGTATTTTTATTAATTATGCTCGGTTCAATTACCAGTATTTTAAATTAATATTTTATCTTGGTCACGCTACCAATAATTCATCAAATGAGCAATATTTTCTCAGATGAGCAATATTTGCTCAAACCAAGGAATATTGGTTCAACTATCAATATTCAACAATCATCGAATGAGCAATACTTGCTCACCTTAACTATCAACGTTTACTTAAGAATCATACCTCTGTCTCAACAGGCATGTTCAATTCACGAGTCTCGGGACATTTTGCAAGATCATGTTCAACTCAGCAAATACATCGACTCATCGTCCCATAAAGTCATGAAGTCAACAACTGACTAATTAACCACGAGACGTAAATCATGTCACATGGGGGGATATTAACTAGGGTTTTGGTCTGGCGGTCTACGACACGTGTGTTCATACACACGATGGAATGTGAGCAAGTCGTGCAATCAGTTGAAGGAGTTAACAAAGTATTGGATGGAAAATCGACCAAGTATCTGCACGATGAGCAACTGGTTTCAAACACGATTTCCATTTCCCTTCTCTTTGATTCCATCAAATGTCACACTTCATGGGATCATGGTGTCTACAATTCCAGCAATATAAATAAGTATCTGAATCATGATTGAATATAAAAGAATCTCACGTCAAACAGACAACACGAGATTACCAACTCAACATCTGAGTAATCACTCTCAACAGAGATTCAATCATTCAGAACTTATCTTATTCAGAATAAATAACACACCTACAATCTTTGATTACCATTGATTCCACATATTTCTCAGCTTCCCACCTCCGGATCGACCCATCCTCTCTTGTGACCGAATTTACTCTGGAACGGCCATTGTCTTGGTTTAGGCTGGAGTACTACATATTGATCTCTCGAATTCAAAGCACTCCCTTCTTGTAGTGCACCTGTGTGAGGTTGAACATTTCGCTCGGTTCAAGGAGTCTCCTCCGTACGGTCGTCTCCTTAATTCCTTAAAAACCAGCAAATCGTTTTTCCCCATCTACAGATATTTCACCTAATTAGGTTACTTTTCTCTCCGAATATGCGGCTCCACCAGTAACAACACAACTAGGTAGTTTTGCTGGCTCTAAGGATTAGTTTGCTAGAAATGCAAACTTTGGTATTTATAGACCAAGGAAGTTTGGACACCAAGGAATTTCCAAAACCAAAAATATTCTCAAGATATGCAATATATTCCATATTCGGTTTCCATAATTCCTGGAAATGCTTTGTCCAAACATTGACCGAAAATCTCTTAGAAAATCTCCAATTAGTAAATGCACATTACCAATTTTCATTTTCCAAAAATAAAATTAAAAACCTTAATTAAAAGATTCTCAACTTATTTTTCGATCCGGGATTTTTTCCTTTAACTATTAAGGAAGATCTTTGAACAATAAAAGATAAGCGTTACTGCACATGTTCAAAGTATGTCGACATCATTACTTTGTAAGTCCTCTTTCATACTTACAATCTTGAAACCGATTTGCCACACTTCTAAACGAGTTTAGAATTGGTTCATCTGACTCTCAAGAACTATGTGATTGATTAAGAACACTCAATCACGAATCAAGGGTTTCACGGTTCTACCAAAACAAGTTTCGGTTCTACCTCCATGTGAGTATTGTGCATAGTCACACTAGCTTTCCAAAAATTCGGTTGAATAGGTACTAGGATGGGTTCCCCACATACTTATGGTAACTACTTGTATTTGATGCACATGTCCATAGGATCGGTTCCCCTTTCACTAAAAACTTGTTGCACATGTTCATAGGATCGGTTCCCCCATCTACTAAAAATGTGTTGCACCTCTTACAAGGATCGATTCCCCTTTTGTGATCGGTTGCACCTCTTCATAGGATCGGTTCCCCTTTTCCTAGAGTTGGTCATACCAATAACACTAAATCGATCATACCATCTCAGGTGATTACTTAAGATCGGTTTCACTAATAAAAGTCATACCAATACAAAAGTCGGGCCTTGTGAATAGTTTTATCAAGAACATAAACAAGTCATGAGCGGTTATACTAATCACACATATTGGTAATTCAAAATATATGCAATGAATAACAATACCAATAAGCCTAGCGAATTCCCTTTCGATTCACGAAACAAGTTCATGAATTTACTTCCTTTAAACTAATGTAAAACATTGTTTCCTAGGATGAAATCTTCACCTCATACCCATACATAACCACAATAGCATTCAAACGATTATGTCGATGTCTTATTGTAGATGGTGGATTTCCGACAAGGGATAAAATCGTAAAACCATAATTATACGTGCTCATGATCCAGCAATCAGATGAGTATTGAGGCTCATGTCTCTCATCGAAGCATGAAAGCTCATGCCACAAGAATCTCTGACTGAGAATACTGTCTCTCAGAGCGTATGTAGATATGTAGTCTCTTGGCTGAGACAACGGCATATCTCATGAATACTGAGCAATTTCAGTAATTACTTTTATATAGAATCGAAAGATTGGATGGATCCTATACAGCTTGCCTGCTAGTACAGAGCAATAACGTCTTCAGTATGTAACAATGTTTTCCCTGACTATATAAAATAAATATGGCGCTTCAACAAGCTCATATCGCTCAATTCCTGAATAATTAATGCTCCTAGACGATCGTACTAGTATAGAGCCATCAATTAATTATTCCTAAATCATTAGATTCATTAACTGAATCACTGGAAAATATTCTACGTTTTTCATAATATTTCGTTACTTCAATCCATGGTTCTTCCCAGCAGAATTCCATGGGTTAGTAATAAATATTCAACACACGAGCATCTGAGAAACTATCGAGTAAGCCCCGACCAAAATGGTGCAAGTGTACTCAGCAATAATGCACTAACGAGCACCTAAATGCACGAACGAGCATTCCAAAATACGAAGGAACGATGAACCTATGCAAAATAGGAACAAAATAATAAATAATAAAATATTAATCAAGGCACTGGGAGACTGGGCCCACCGGCCGGCCAGTCGTGTCGTGGCCAGTCCCACGCCCAATTCTATATTTTATCATATTTTATTATTTTCCTTGATCTCATGAAAATCCCTTCATTTGAACAAATATCTTTCGTTTTAAGGAAACTCCTCAGTTTCATGGTGTTTCCTTCGTATCAAGGAAGTAATATAAAATTGGGAAAGGTGTCGTGGGATTGTGTCTACTAGCCGGCCGACTATGCCCTAGTCGTGGTCGGTCCCACACCTCATGATTCCTCATTATTTTATTATTATATCCCTCATCTCATGAAGACTCCTTAATTTCATGATATTTCCTTCAAGTCATGAAATAATATATAAAATTAGGGAAACTCGTGGGACCGGGCCCTAGCCGGCTGGTCATGCCCTAGCCGGTCCCACTTGCCCCTTATTTTATTATTATTATTTTTTATATTTCCTTCATTCCATGAAATTCCTTGATTTCATGATATTTCCTTCAAATTATGAAAATTCCTTCAAATCATGAAATAATGGGAAAAAACGGTTCAGTCGAAAACCGCCCATAATAGTACGCTTTGGTCCAGACCTAGTTGACTAGGTACAATTTAATCCAAGAATTGTATAAAGACGCTGCTACCCTTCGCACGCTTTTAATAAAGCACACGTGCAATGAATTGAATCAGTTTTTTAACTGACACAATGAACGTGGTTGCGACACGTTAGCCTTGAATGAAAAACTGATTAAAACTGCGGCGTAACGGACAAATTCAATAACTGCAACATTTTGCTTTATCAGAAACTTCAGAAGAAAAAAAGCAAAAAAAAATTCAGAAGAAAATTTGCAGACAAACCCTAGAAAATTTACAGACTAAAACCCTAAAATCTTACTAATCAAAACAACTAGATGGTTAAACAATCAGTAACATCATGTTGAAAGGAAAAAAATAGCTTCAAAGACAAACATACCAACAGTGGAAGATTCAACATCAAGTGAAGAAGATAATCCATCTGTTGTGGTAGAAGAAATTTAAAAATCAGCATCACCAACAACGAGATCAAAGTCAGCATTAAAAGATTCAACCCCAATTTCATCCCCAACTCCATCAGTTCCAGCAGAAGAAATTAGGAAATCAACTAGACCAAAAACGAGATCGAAGAGATCATTAGAAGATTCAACATCAGATTCAGTACCAGAAACTTCAAATACATCACCATTTAAGAAGAAATCAAAGACTTCAAATACTTCAAATCCTCCAAAGAAGACTTCAAATCCTCCAAATCCTTCAAAGCCTTCAACATCTGTTAAGAGAAAAAAGTAACAATTCAAGTCCAGTTTTGTCTGTTTTTGAGCAATTTTTATGAGATTTCTTGTACATGTGTACAGATCTGTACACCGCTATGTTGTTGCAGTGTTTGATGTCATGATATGTGTTTTTTTTACCAATTTTTGTGAGAATTGTTGCTGGTCTGTACAGATTTGTACACCAACATGTTGTTGTACTGTTTCATGTCATGATATGTCTGTTTTTTACCAATTTTTGTGAGAATTGTTGCTGGTCTGTACAGATTTGTACTCCAACATGTTGTTGTACTGTTTCATGTCATGATATGTGTGTTTTTTTACCAATTTTTGTGAGAATTGTTGATGGTCTGTACAGATTTATACACCATGTTGTTGTATTGTTTCATGTCATGATATGTCTGTTTTTTACCAATTTTTGTGAGAATTGTTGCTGGTCTGTACAGATTTTTACACCAACATGTTGTTGTACTGTTTCATGTCATGATATGTGTGTTTTTTACTAATTTTTGTGAGAATTGTTGCTGGTCTGTACAGATTTTTACACCTACATGTCCTGTAATGTGAGTGTGTTAGTAAATTTATGGTTAATGGCATGTTATATGTGATTCATGGCATGTTATATGTGATTCATGGCATGTTATATGTGTTATGGAGTTGTTTCATTTCAGTTCTGTGTACATATTTGTACACAAGCATTGTATTGCAGTGATTCAAGGCATGTTGTGATTGTTTTAAAGATTTTTCTGTAGGAGTGTACAGGTTTTTACACCATCATGGTGTTATACTGATATATGGCCTGTTGTATGGGAATTATTGTTGCTCTTGTTATATTTATGTACCAGTGTACTAGTTTGTACACCAATATTTTTGTATGAGTATAATGTGTTATGCTTCTCTTTTCTTATTCCCATTTGTCTATTTTCGTAGATACAAACAAACCTTATATATCAGGTTTTAATGCAATCAACGAGTTTGTGAACAAGTACCTTGAGAAGGATGGAGACGTAAGGAAAAAGGATCGTAACAAAGTCTGGTTCACTGAATTTCAGTTAGAGAAGCAAAAGGGGAGCCCTTTTTGGCCTATATTAGATGTCTTTGTTCACAATAAAGTTGAAAAGAAAGAGGAGGAAAACTCAGAAAAGAAAAAGGAGAAGAAGAGATATCTGTGGTTCAAGAGTCCGGAATCAATCTTGAAGATTGTGAACCAGTTCCGCCATGATAATTCAAGGAATAATGTCTTCGTTTTCAATACTGCCGAGGAGAAAAAGTTTGTGGAAGTAGAAAGTATGCCAGAAGATTTGTTCTTAATTTTGAATTAAAAATGGTGGCATCAGAACCTGTGGAAGGAGAATGTACCAAAACTAAAGCTGAGCAGAGATACGGTTCACTAATAAACCGATTGAAACTGAAGGATCAATCTAAGTTGTGGAAACTATATGTGGAGAATTAAATATTGCGTATAATGAAGTTAAATCCAAAACTGGATATGGAGATTGAGAGAAATGCTGAGGACTTGGTAGTGTTGTTTGCGATGTACTTGTGCATCACTGTTTTCCTTACCACAGCAAATGGAAGCGGGATTACCAAGAGCCAATTTGCTCCCTACTTTGAATCATTGGAAAGAATGAAAAAAACCAACTGGCCAGTTCATATACATAAATATCTAATGGATAGCATTAGGAAACATGTTGCCGCACCACTTAGAGTTAATGGTTGCATGGTATACATGTTGGTGAGTTTACATGTGTACATTGTTTTACACCAGTTTTAAGTTGTACCAATTTACATGCTTTGGTTCACTGTATTTGTTGGGTCCTAACATTTCAAACTCTTTTACCTGTTTGTCAATATAGTATTGGTTTGCTGAACACAACAATAGCATGACGCCAAGCAATGAACAAGGTTTCCCAAGGTTTCTAAGGTGGGTTATAAGTGACATCAGCAATATAATAGAGAAAGACATTGGTGAAGCTATGAAAAAGGTAACTCGATAAATTTCTTACGATAGTGATTTCTTCCTAGATGTGTACATTAGATATACACCTTGATAAGGTTTACAAAATGGTGACAAAATTTTGTCATGTGTACAACAATATACACCTGTAACACAAGTGTAAAAATATGTACACCTATTATCTATATTGATACTTTGGCATGTTTTCAGATGCAACCCGGATGGGTAAAAGCTTGGAGTGATGAACAACAACAGATTATGGAAGAGTACAGAAAGAATAGGCAAGAAAGTAGCAGAGATGTACTGAAAGAAAAGTTGTACAAAGCACTACATCAAAGAGATGAAGCATTGGAAGAGCTTTCTGACTTGCAGGTTAAACATCAAAAGCTTGTTAGCTTCATTGAAGAAAAAAGCAAGAAAATTTATGCAGCTAATCTGAAGAATGTGCAAAATGATAAGGATGTTGTTGATTTAGTTGTTGACTCCTTGCAAGAAATAATTTCATTTAACAAAGAATTAAAAACTAGGTATGAACGTGATGATGATGAGCAGGAGGAGGAGGAAGGTGAGAAAGGTGAGAAAAGTGGCAAAGGTGATGTGGATGACAGTGATGATGATGATGATGAGGAGGAAGGTGACAAAGGTAATAGAAGTGGCAAAGATTGTGATGTGGATGATAGTGATAAGGAGCAGGAGGAGGAGGGTGATGAGGATGAGGATGAGGAGGATGGTGGTGGTAAAGGTGGTGATGAGGAGGATGGTGGTGGCAAAGGTGGTGATATGCATGATGATGATGAGCAAGGTGGTGGCAAAGGTGGTGATATGCATGGTGATGACACTGACAAAGAGGGTGGAAAAGGTGGTGACGACGAGGGTGGCCAATCTGAAAAGCGAAGGTATAAAATCACTCTTATTAAATGTGGCAGTCATTTGTTTTTATGTGTGTAGATAATTGTACACCAGTATGCTAAAACTCATACCTTTTCTCTAAACTTGAATCTTTTAGCACTCATATGTCAAAGACAAATGAAGATAAGGATGGCAAGGATGGAACAAGGAAAGGTGTTGAGTCTGGAACTGCTAAGAAGCCTAGGTATGAAATGATCTCAGCTCGTATTTCTTTTCATTTTCTGTATATGTGTATCAAGATGTACACCTTGGTGATTTCTTCTGTGTGTGTGTACAAAAATGTACAATTTTGTAGAACCTAACAAAAAATGCATTTTTTCAGCAGTAATCTGCCAGAGACAGTTGCATATCAAGAAAACCAGGATGCCACTCAAACAGCTGAAATTGATGAAGCTACGATCATCGCAGCTGAAGCCATATCTCAGCTAGACCCTAAAGGCATGTTGTCGGTTGAAGAAGAGTTTCTTTTACTCATTCAGGGAGAAGATCAATAGATTGATCCTTATACATCAATTGAGGACCTTCTAGACAACTTGTCTGAAAGTGTTTTTATAAAGCTTGAAAAAGGTTGTTACAGAACGCCACCATCTGACGTGAAGGAAAAGATGGCAACCGTGATCAATGAATGTCCAAGCTTTCAATTGTTTATCCAAGAAGATCCAAAAGAAGAGTCGCCGCAAAGATCATTATCCAATGATGATGTACGAGAAAGGATCGTTTCTGAAGCATTGCAGTTCATCCAACAGCATGGAGATGCATTTTTAACAGTCATGAAGTAGAAGAGAAGAAGACACCACCAGCAAAGACAAGAGCTGGGAAGATGAAGGAAGCAGAGATGTTGAGGACACAAGCAGCTGGCAAGTTGTCCAAGACACCACCAAAGAGAGCTGCAAAGAAAAAACTTCCTCGTGACTTCACTGCCGAGGGTAAAAAGCAGACAAGTTAGGATGAAAGTGGATCAAAAAGGAAAGGGGGTCAAAGAGGGACCAGAACCAGGCTATCCTGCACCAAAAAAGAGAAATGAAAATGAGTATCATCCTGCTCTCCCACTGCCAGATATTCGTCAATCAGAACTATACCAAGCCATGGAACCAGGACAGGACAAAAAAAAGGATACAAAAATTCTTCGACTATGCAAGCCTGGGGTAAGTTCACACAAAAATACCTATCACTATACAAATGATTGAATCTTATTGAAAAAAATTATGTGCACAACTATGTACACCATGTTAACATTTCCTTATGATTTTGCAGCACTTTAGCTTGGGAACTAATAAGACTCGAAGATCCAACAGTCAGGGAAGAGATTCTGATTATGGGAAAAGTACTTTGCGAATTGATGTTCAACAAGTATATGGACCAAGAGGTATTGCAGTTCTATGTCCATCGACGTTGCAATGCACTGCTCAGAGATAGCTTTCGTCATCCAGATGATCAAAGGTACATGAGATGCGAAATAATGAGTCCTACTGCATGTGTAAGTTTCTCAAAAGCAACTCTAAAATCTCATATATATAGAGATCATTTAGGTGTGTACATAGTTGTACACATGCTCTGTTGTTTGTTTGCAGATTTCTTTAGGTGTGTACAAGTATGTACACCTGTATCATACGTCATGGATACATCTGTTTCCAGATCTAAAATGTTTCTTTAGGTGTCATATTATAATACTATAATTCTGGCATGCAACAAATTATTTAGGTGCATGCTCTGTTGTTTGTTTGTCTGACTTAGTTGCACCTAATAATTTTCCAACAAATTATTGATTGCAGTACTATGTGAACAAAAATATCATGACCACTGTACAAACACTAGTGGTTGATTTCATACGGGACATGCCTGACAATCTGGAATTTCTTGTAATCCCTGTCAATCACTCTACAGAAAAAATGGCAGTAGGACTTCACTGGTCGCTTCTGAAGTTTGATTTTGAAGCTGAAGAGTGGAAGTGGTATAACTCGTTGCACTCAAATGGGGACTACAAAATTGATGCACATCAACTGGCAAATGTGGTTCAATTGGAACTCAACAAGAATAGAACCTTCAAGGGTGATGCACTTATAGAACCGCACGAAATAAACATCATGCAGTGTCCTTCTCAAGGTATCAATCCAGACTGCCTCCTATACACTTGCTACTTTATGAAACGAAGTATGAAGAAGAGAAAGAGTATCGAAAGAGATCAGCAGAGGGCCGAAAACATTTATCAGGGAATGAGAGCAACATTGGTGGCCAAGATGCTGAAAAAAGTCGGAACATATGAAAAGGTGTGGGACATGGCAAAGGATGAAGAGCACAAGCAGTGGCGCCTGAGTAAGGAAATGCAACCATTGAGGAGGAAGAAGAGTTTATTTTAAGCTTCATTATACAATATCACTTTCTGAATTGCTTCTAAACATTTTCTATCTTTCCATACAACTATTCAAATTTCAGTTTTTATCACCTTGTTTATGACTTATCAAGACCTTGAATTAATATTTTTATTAGTTTCAATATTGATGTTATTGATGTTACAAGTTTATGACTTATCACTACCACTGAAGTGTATATTACAGGTTTTGAAATCTTAAGGTGTACTTGATTGTGCACAGTTACTGACAGAGCAGAAAATGTTCAGAAGGTGTACATAAAGGTACTTAGGTACACATGTACTGAAAGATTTTCATACTTTATCAAAAGTATAAAAATTGAAGACACAAAAATATTACTAAAATTTTTATATCATGCAGAACTGAAAACATAAAAATTGAACGTAGCAAAAGTAATTACTAATTATACAGATCTGAAAACATAGAATATTACTAAACAAAATAGACTAATAGCATCCATTGTACACCAAGGTGTACATAGTTGTACACGTGTAAAAAGACAGGTAAGAAAAGCTGAAGTTCACAAGAAGGTGTTCATAATGGTACACATGTCCTGGCACTAATTATCCACGCCAAAGAAAATTGAAAAGACATTACCAAAAGTAAAGACCAAACATATAGAATCTTTTGAAAAAATGAAACATAGAAAAAAACATCAAATCATGGGGCAGGTAGCTCTGTTGTGGTGACCAAGGGCGAAGCACTTTGTGCACATCATAGGCCTCTTTTACTTCTCCCAAGCACTCTTCATACGCTGTGTTCTTCGTCCACCAGGAGGAGGAACAGGAATAGAAACAATAACCCTATCACTAGGATCATAAGACTTCAGCTTGTCATAATTGGGGATTGGCAAGATAATCTCCTGGTATGTCATGTTGTACCATTCAGTGGTGAAGTATGGCTCAACAAATGAATAGATGTCTTCTCTCGTAGCTTGAATGGCATCACAAGCATGGGCACAAGGAAAACCATTAACTCGCCACCTGTGACATGTACAAGTTTTCTGCAATAGATCTACAGAATGAGTCCAAAAAGACCTGACTTCATACAATCTTTCCATGGACTGAACAACATTCCAAGTACGACCAATGTCGATGTTTTCCTTTAGTAAAGCCTCATATTCAGGAGTGAGCCTAGTGTTGAAATTTTTAAGACCTTTTATCCTTTTCTCAGACATCATATTCATAACCTTCAAACTAACATAATAAAAACACAAAACATAAAATCAAAAACATGATCTAGAAGGAATACAGATAAAACATGTGTACAACAATATACACATTAAGGAAATCGATGTGTACAACAATGTACACACAGTTGCAGAGTCACAGATAAAACATGTGTACAAAGTATCTACAGATCAAGCAAATCCATGTATGCAAAATCAAATCAATATAGACAGACTTACATTTGTACAAAAGGAAATATGTACACATTAAAAATAAATAAAATGAATAAAACAGTAAACATAAAACTCACCGTATCGCATCGAGAAGAGCAAAAGCAGGAAACTTTTTGAAAGGAAGAACCCAGTTGTTGAAGGACTCGACAAGATTTGAAGAGTGAGCATTATATCTGCATACAGGGAAAAATGCATTTGCCCATTTATCCTTTGGAATAGTCCTGATATAGTTAGCAACATGTCCACATCCAATTGCATCTCGCTGGTGTGTAAGAGTATGCAGCTTTGTAAAAAAAATCAAGAACGGGCTTCGAATTCGCATCACCTGATCCGATGGGGAGATTGCACTTGATGTGGTAAAAGCAATAGCTGTGATATGAATTAGCAAAATATTTTGGAATGCCCTGCAAAAGTCCTTCGTGACGATCACTAAGGAAAACAATCTGACGACCATCGACAACTTGTTGAAGATTCTCCAGAAACCAAAACCAATTATCTTTGTTTTCATAAGAAACAATAACAAAAGAAAATGGGTAAAAACCATTGTTTCCATTGACACATGTTGCAGCCATCAAAGTACCCTTGTATCTACCAGTAAGGAAAGTAGCATCCAAATAAATCATGGGCCTGAGATACCTATATCTATGCTTGCAAGCACCGAAACAAATGAATATCCTTTGAAATCTACTGGTTTCATCCTCAACTTCAAACTTCACGTAGCTATCCGGATTAGTTTCTTCAATTGCTTTGACATACCAAGTAAAATCATTATACGACTTCTCGTCATCGCCATATTGTTCTTCAAATACGGCTTCTTTCCTTCTACGGGCATGGTGATACTTAATATTGGACCCATAAGTTTTCTTAAAAAGTGACATGATCTGATTGGGTTTTAAGCTAGGATCACCCTGTATATTGTCAGCGATCAAATGCTTGACTAACTTGGTTGTCACTGCAGGACTCTTCAACCTCAAACCAACACCACAACTACAAAAAAAAAAAAAACTGGAATAAGTAATGTGCACCATGTTGTATACCTAATAAGATCTCAAAAACAACACTATGAACATACACACAAACCAAGCAAGAATATGTAATTTAAGAGTACAACAAGTATTGTGCACCACAATGTACACCTAAAACAAATCTACATATATAAGATGCACAACTATGTCCACCACTATGGACATACACAAAAAAATCCTAAAGATAAGTAATGTGGACTAGTATGAAACACTAACCTGTGAACATTATAATCTTTCAGCACGAACCGAGAAATATCACCATTCACAGGCTCAAAGTGAATCCTCCAACCACAACCATCTTCTTCGCACTTTGCAGTAAAACGAGTCTTCTCATTTTTAAGAATAACAATCTTGAAACCAGTATCCATCTTGTACTTATCAACAACAATCCTAACAGCTTTAACACCACCCATAAATTCTCTACCAATCTTATCAAAAACATAAACCCATTCATCAATAATCAGAGGCTTCCCCTTGTCTGCATCATGATCTAACACTCTTACCATCTTAGGACTTTTAGTTACACAAGAACGAGAACCAGAACTACTGCTACAACCAGACTTAGAACCAGAATTACTGGTACAACCAAACTTAGAACGAGAAGTATTATTCCGAATCATATCCACGTGCAAATAGACATATTCATTATCAATAAGAATCATGAAACCAATTAAGATTTGCAGTTGTATATCACCTGTCACAAAAACTACTTGACCATTGTCCATATAGCTGAAACATATACTCCCAGGAGACAAAGACCTCCAGTGCTTACATGCTAAATGCTACAATTCTTCTACGGTTATTTTAGTATTAACACGAAAAACAGCAGAATGCTCACCATGATTCAAAACAGCATTAATAAACTTCTCAGACTTGTTTGATACCCCTACATATTATAAAAGAAATGATAATAAACATTTGAAGCTTCAAACAATAATTTCGTATAACCTAAAAGTAAACGGTGTACAGGAAAGTACACATTTAATCGAAGCCAACAACATGAAGTAACAGTAAACCTAGATAAAAAATACTCCATCAATTAAGCTCCAGAATCTTACTGGAACACATAATTGAATAAATCAAAAGCCTAGGATCTAGTATTAGTTAAATTTCATATCATGCATCATAAAACTAAAAAAACATCATCAAACAACAGTAAACAAAACTCGAAATGATCTAGTATTAACAGTAAATCATCATCATCACGAGAATCAAAAGATAGTATATAACAAAATATCAACTGAAGATCATACGAATTGATATCATCAACTCATAAACTCAGAAAAACTAAAATCAGAAACAAAACCTGAAAATTAGATGTAACGGATGAAGTACAACCAAAAGAAAACTAACCTTAGGTTGAATTATGCTCCATTAACAATCAAATCAAACCTAACCTCTATGAATCTGTTAAATCACCTCCGAATTCAAACCTTGAACGATCTATCTCTCAATCTGTCGTGAATTTTCGATTTCAGAACACTTTCGAATGTAATCTGAGTTGAAATATGATGAAGAAACGATCAAATCCTATCTGAAACGATCAAATCCTCTCTGAAACTGTTAAATCTCCTCTCTGAAATTGTTTAATCTCTGACATGCTACCTGTTTTGAATTTGAGATCCAAAAAAATCGATTTCAAAACACGCCTTATATATACGGAATCGCTTCAAGGCTAATTATGGTATATCGAAAACTCGCAGACTCGGGACTCAGACTTGAATTTGGACTAACTCGTCCAACTTTGGACTAGACTGTAGCATGCGGGGTTTTTTTGGACTAATCTGTACCGGACTTGAGACGGGAGGACTAAAGCGTCCAAATCCCAACAACTTTGGGATTAAACGTCAATTTCTACTTAAATAATACATAAAATTAAGGAAAGCTCACGGGACCGGGCCCTAGACGGCCGACCATGCCCAAGCCGGTCCTACATGCCCTTATTTTATTATTATTAATATTATTTGTTTCCTTCATCTCATGGAAACTCCTTCACTTCAAGGAAACTCCTTGATTTCAACAAAACTCCTTGGTTTTAACAAACTCCTTGATTTCATGATATTTCCCTAAAATCATGAAAATAATATAAAATTAGGAAAAGTGCCATGGGACTGGACTCTTTGGCCGTCCGGACATGCCTTGGCCATAGCCGGTGCCACACTTCATGATTCCTTAATTTATTATTATTATTTCCATCATCTTATGAAGTTTCCTCAGTTTCAGCAAAATCCGTGATTTCTTCATATTTTCTCAAAATGTTGCTCAAACGCACATCAGAAAATATCAAAATTCTCAGGACCGAGGCACAGACACTTTGGCGACGCGAGCATATTACCTTGACCGACCAAGGTTGGCTCTTTGGCTTGCAAGAGGCCGGTGCCACATACTTTCATCATTTGACCTAATTTGTTCACATTAGGTTCAAACTCTTCCAAACAGTTTTGGAATTTCATAAAACGATCGTCAGTCGATCCCGTAACCAACCAGGGCCGGTTTTCATGACCCCTTTGGTATTTTGTTCAGTCGAGCATTTGGGCGCTACATGGCCGATCCATCATCCCATGTAGTCGATCCCTCCTTCACTCCATGGTTGATTTTCGATAAATCATCAATTGATCAGCAATTGATCAAAATTAGGGTTTCGAATCCAAAACTCTGCGAAAGCATAATTCTGAACAAATTCAAACAATAATAATTTTACGACGATCCCATGATCAACATTTTATTAATTATACTCGGTTCAGTTGCCAGTATCTTAAAGTAATATTTTATTTGGTCATACTACCAATAATTCATCAAACGAGCAACACTTGCTCAAATGAGCAATATTTGCTCATACTAAGGAATATTGGTTCAACTATCAATATTCAACGATCCATGAGAAATATTTGCTCACCTTAACTATCAACATTTATTCAACAATTATACTTCTGTCTCAACAGACATGTTCAATTCATGAGTCTCATAACATTTGTTCGACTCAGCAATACAAGGACTCATCGTCCCATGAAGTCAGCAGCTGACTAACTAAATACACGTCTGCCTTGCAGACTCCACAATCACGAGACATCAATCGTGTTACTTGGGGGGATATTAACTAGGGTTTTGGTCTGGCGGTGTACGACACGTGTGTTCATACACATAATGAGAATGTGAGCAAGTCGTGCAATCAGTTGAAGGAGTTAACAAAGTAGTGGGTAGAAAATCAACCAAGTCTCCACACGATGAGCAACTGGTGTTAATACGATTTCCACTTCCCCACTCTTTGACTCCAGCAACTGTCACACTTCATGGGATCAAGGTGTTTACAATTCTAGCAATATAAATAAGTCTCTGAATCATGATTGAAAACAAGACAATCTTTTCATCAAACAGACAACACGAGATTAACATCTCAACGTCTGAGCAATTACTCTCAACAGAGCAAATTCAATCAATCGGAGCTTATCTTATTTCTTTACGCAGAATACACAACACACCTACAATCTTCGATCACCATTGATCTCACACATTTCCCAGCTTCCCTCCTACATATCGACCCATCCTCTCTTGTGACCGAATTGATTCTGGAACGACCATTGTCTTGGTTTAAGTCGGAGTCCTACAGATTGATGTCTCGAACTTAAAACACTCCCTTCTTACAGTGCATCTGTGTGAGGTTAAACATTTCGCTCGGTTCAAGGAGTCTCCTCCGTACGGTCGTCTCCTCAGTCTCGTAAAAACCAGCAAATCGTTTTCCCCCATCTACAGATTGGCGACCACAGTGGGAAATCATTCTCTCGGTTGCAAACTCAATTCTCACAAAGATGGTCGGTCTTAGGTATGGTTCAGTTACTAATCCGGGTTCAACGCCCGACCCCAATATTGCAAGCTCTAGTGGTAATGCCAACACCACTCCTCCGGCGCAACCTGCCACTACTATTCCTACGGCGCAGCCTGCCACCACCACTCCTCCAAATGCTCCGCTGATCACCTCTGCAGTGACGGCACGGGAGCCATCAACAATCCACTCTTTGGTCGGTCTCCCGAAGAAATCAGAGAAAATTCACCTACCATTGGTGATCTCATGAAGGTGCAAGAGACTCTTGCCAAAAATCCGACCGACATGGTTGCTACTCAGAAGTAACTATGCAATTATCTCAAGACTCTTACAGACAAGATGTCAGAGAAAACTCAGGAGAAAGGAAAAGCTAAAGAAACGTCCTCGGACGCTGACCCCGAGGTCACTCCAATTCATGTGGTAGATGATGAAGAAATCCCTAAGGCTGCAGACAATCCTCCAGCGAAAGAACCATCCAGTTTTATCACTCGTGAAGACCTGGAACGCCTTTTGGATGATCGTGGAAAAGACAAGACGTCTTCTGTCCACCGTCACCAACCTCCATACCCTGCTTCTACGCAAAAGATTCCTCTGCCAAAAGGTTACACCTCTCCAACATTCACCCTTTATGATGGAACGGACAACGCTCGAGAACATGTCTCCCAATTCTTGGAAGCATTGGGTGAACATGAGCACAACCATAATGTCCGACTAAAGGAATTTTCAAAGTCTCTGAAAGGCAGGGCATATACCTGGTATAACAACATCGCACCAGGAAGTATCAAGAGTTGGGTAGAAATGGTTAATGCTTTCTACAGAAAGTATTTCTTCGTTTCAGACCAAATCACCCTCTCTGATCTCGGTAGGATGTTCCAAAGGAGCAACGAACATCCTAACGATTATGTGAAAAGGTTCAGAGTTCAAGCCTTGTACTGCCATGATCCAAATGTCACAGAATAATAACTCGTGGACTGGTGCATCATCGGAAGGATTCCAGTCTATAGGGTTTTATTGGAAAATCTCAGGTTCCAGACTTTCTCCGAACTTCAAGAAGCGGCTAAGAGATCGGCAACTATTGCACCTGCTTTATTGGAGAGGGCTAAAACTACAAAAAATGAAGAACCACGAGAGACTCGAGGCAGAAGACGTTTGATCACCAAACAATATAATCTCCAACCTTCCACAAACGTTGTTGCAGAAGGAGGGAACGAAAATCCGAGCCACAACGCAAGCATACTTCCTCGACTCCTTCATAGGCGCAACGGAAAGATAATGCACAAGTTCTTGCTCAACACGTGGAAGCTGATCCAGAGGCACCTGACTTCCTATTTCCTATTGAAGAGGTTATTGAACTACTAGATGTCTGGATTCAAGACGGCGCGATCAAGTTGCCATATGTCAATAAATAACAAACTGAAGAGGCCATGGAAAATCCCCGTTACTGTCTCTTTCATAGGTTCGTCAACCATCCCACAAGTGATTGCAGAACTTTGAAACGCATATTTAAGGAAAAGATTGAATCAGGAGAGCTTAACTTGGGGACTAAAGGAGTACACATAGATCCTCTCCCAGTCAGAGCCTTCACTCTTTCTGAACCGCCTGTCAAGAAACAGTTCAATCCTTAATTGAACATGTTTGTGAATTGATGTATTTATCAAAAGCTCAAAGGGGAGACATGTTTGCTACGTTGAACCACATTGTGTCAGGAAAGCGTTTATCGATTCAGGAGACGCCACATGAGCCTTCAGCAGCAACAGACAAATAAATGCACGACTGGGGACTTCTCACCACAGTCCATCTCAAGAGAAACGAATTCAAACGAGCATTGATTGATGTCGGAACTGCCGTCAATTTTATCCCTCTAAAAACTCTCAGAGCCGCCAGTATCACATGACAAGAAGCCATTCATGCTCCAGCATCAGTTATGGATCATGAAGGAATGCCCAGAGAGGCTTATGACCACATTACTCTCAAGGTGAACATAAACTCAGCCTGGACAGAAACAAAGTTTTACATAATCCGAGAAGATCCAGGAAATGATATGATCTTAGGGCGTACGTGGATTCATGATGGAAAGTTAACACCAACACCTTCGATTGCACACTTCTCCGTTGAAGAAAATTCTGATTCAGAAGAAGAAAAAGAAGATATTTCACCGTTCGAGTATATGGAGGAGGTCAAAGCCCTGACAGGGATAACACAAAAGCCTGAAGAAAATGCAAATGCTTTCATCAAAATATTTCGTACTCAGACAAGTTTTATTCCTCCTCATGTGTCCATATCATCAGTTTTCAAATACCTTATTTGGTCTGAGGGCTTCACTCCACCAACAACTTAGCTATTGCAAAATGCTATGAATGGATAACCTCACCTCAGTAATATTTCACTAAGTGGATGGATGCATAACCTCTCTGAATTGAACACCTCACTAATACAGTCATTGCTGAAATAATAGCTGAATTCGACAAACAGTATCCCAAATATTCTCCTTTGCACGAATGTCCACATGTGCCGCAAGGTGGGAAGACTTCAACAACATGGAATTCCACTGCACGAAGAATCCCAAACCAACATAAGATATTCATATCACGAATGATCAAGTCTAACAAATTCCAGGAAGGAGATTTAGTTCTCAAAGCAACTAAGCGTAACTTTCATTCTGCAAAGAACTCCAACTGGGAAGGACCTTTTATGATCTCTAAGTATGTTGCTGGTGAATACTACAAATTAATCAACATGGATAGCAAGGAGACTGTGTCCGTAATACACGAGAATTGGCTCAAGGCCTTTGATGTTTAAGGTTTTGGATATTCGAGGTATTGGATGTTCAAGGCACGAACACCCCAAATATTTGGCGTTTAGAATTTTCTTTCATTGTATTTCAATTCCTCCAAAATGCTTGCAATACTTGCATTCAGTAATTTGAATTCAGCAATTTATCAAAATTCAGTTTACTTAAAGAAAATCTCTATCAAACCCAAAAAATCCTCAATCATCTACTTATCCAAAACTAATCAAAACCAGAAATAAAACCTCACATCTCTCAGAAGTTCAGAAGTTCAAGAGATTATGAAAAGAAATCAAAAAAAAAATCAGCAAAGAAAGACTTTTGCTCTTCTGCATCCTTCAAGACTTGTAAAGCCGCATTCTCCATGTTCATCTCTTCAGTAAGCCTAGCAATCTTGTCTTCCTTCTCCATCACAGCATCATTTGGAAAGGGTATGTTCTTCTCACATGAGTACTTGATAGCATTTATCTTCTTACGAAGCCACTTCACGTTGAAGCCAAGTCTCTCAGAATTCTCCAAGTTGAATTCCCAATCAAAGAGTACATCTGGAGTGACATTATTTATGGCCCTAGCGCATATATCACTTACAACACTCAAGATAACACTTACTTGCATTGCTAAATAATAAGCACGCTTGGGATCTCTGGTAACGACGATGTGACCAAATTTCTTCCACATCATGGCAACAGTTTCTTCAGCTTCTTCTACTCGCGGTTCAGCTTCTTCCGCCACTGAAGCAATAACTATTGAAGTCTCAACATCAGTAATAACCATCTCATGGACTTGAAGTGCAGAGATGGTTGTCTCTCCATCAATAACCTAGGGTTTCTCGAGTTATCATTATTAGCTCCTTCATTCTCAACTTCGGCATTTGACACCTAATTCGAAGATTACATGAGATTAGGATCATACAAGCATGAAACTAAAGGAAATCATAAAGTTTGGCATGAAAGTGAACTAATGATACTTAAGTTCTTCATTTTACATGCTAGACATCAGAAAATAACGTGAAAATCACAAAAACACGTTTTACAACAAGCTCGTCTGAGAAGATTTTATACTTCCATGTACAAAACGACGAGCTGGGAGCAATTGGTGAAGAATCTAAGGCTGAGTTGTATACAATTAGATGAACGAGCAAAAACATGTGGCCAAAACATCCGACTACATGACAGTTGAAAATTTTCTGGAAGTCTCCTGGAAGTTTACTATTTCGCTGATTTTACCTCCTAATAGTGCTAAAAACTCTAAAATATTCTATGTTAAAGCTTGGAAATTTCCTGGGCATAAAGATACATAGGTAGATCGCAAAAATCCAACATCATATGAAGATTCTGCAACATTTTTGCTAAAAGGCTGAGATCTGAAATATCTGGTGACGTATTTCGGCAAAACTTTTCGTATATTCACATGAATTCTCATTCACCCATTCATAAATCGGGAATTTTATGCTCCTATGGATTAAATGTAAGGGAAATACTTACTCGGGTGGTCTCTGAAGCGTTCGAAGAACCTGAATTACCCGCATCAACACCAAGAGCACCGTCACTTTCATTCGATTTTGAGCTCTGAGAATTTTCTTTATCTCCATTTTCTGAGGAGGAACGAACATCAACAATACTCTCCATCTCCATGGCGACATCTTCCTGGACATATTCTCAACAATTAGCATCTTTTTCTACAAAGCATCATAATTGGATGTACGAAGAAACACTTACGACCTCTTCTTCACTCAAGCCATAAACTGTTTGCCCAGCGACAGATAACTGAAGACCGTCAATACTTGATGAAGTAAAATTGTGTAACAAATTAACAAAAAATGGTTTTTTGATCCTAATTACACGGATGAGAAGAAGTCATGGTGAAAGAAATATCGACAACTCACCAAAGAGATCACTGGGGACTTTATGGTGTTAGGTAACATCTTATAATTCTTATTACTGCCTTCTCCACCATGAATAGTTGCTTCAATTTCTGAAAGGTCTACATCGATTCGAGGTCTTACGTTACGACCGTCCTGTGGAAAATTTTGATGCAATAATCAAAACACAATTATCATAACTTTATGAAAATTACACAAAGAATACTTACTTGTGAACATCCTGGAGATGTTTTCCGTTTATCACCACCAGGAAAATGTTTCAGTCTTGGTCGAGTAGCAATCATCTCAGCAGAAGGAGGCTCCTTCACCAAAGGTTGATCAACCGACACGAAATCAAGTAAAAAACCGAGTTTTTGAAAAATGAGCAAGTAGAGCTACAATACCTCGCGCATCGTGAAAAATGAACAAGTCTCCAGAAGCTTGGATAGCCCGTATAATATGAGCATCATGCAATTTAGCTCGGACGCGAGGAAAACCCAGCATATACCTCTCCCATCCAGAAAACTTCTCTAAAGGCCGTCGAGAAAGCTTGAATTCAATGATTGATGCAAAAAAATATCCTCGTTCAAGACAGAACCGAATGGATGCCCGAGGAGTCACCAACTTTTTCTGAGTAACCTCTCTAGGATTTATCAGAAGACGAAATGTTGGAGTTCCGAGACGCTTTTCAGGCCCTTGATCTACAAAGAATGCATCCTCTATGTTTGGAACATTCTTGATTCCATGTGTTTCATCTTCTTCTTCGCCAATGGAAGTCTCATCCATGCATGTATCATCCCTGGAGGCATCATTATCTATGCATGCATCATCTTTGGAGACGTCATTAGCTTGGGAATCAGACATCCTTGCGCTGAAAGGTTCACATAACATTCTACTTCAGTCATCTATACAAGATGCAAACTTTGACGAGATGACTGAATCATGCAAATGATAAATGCTCAGCTAGCATCTACAAAAATGTAAATTTTCAACTCTTACCTTTTACGATTCTACTAATAGTAGTGATTGTGATGCAAGAGTTAACCCTTCGAAACTCGTTCGTTTCCTCGAAATCTACAAAAGACGAGCAAAACTCAGGTTTTCATAAAATCATAAACACTTTCACTGTGTGAACATTAATCACTGAATTATGAAAAACTAAAACATTATATCATCATAAATTATTGTTTACTTCTAATAATTACACAAAATTCAAGTTTTGATTTTTAATATATACATATATATATATAAACGTGATTTATTCACGTAAATAAAAAAAAAAACATTTTTTGACGTGAGCAAGGCTCACGTAAATAAAATTCATGGATATTCCACGGTTTCATAAAAAAAATTTCGTGAACAGCCCATGGTTTTATTAAAAAATCTTTTTCCTTCGTACTATCATCTGTCTTTGAAATGAGGGTTTATTTCGATTTTGTAAAAGTTCACACCTTTTTTTAAGATGAAGGTTTGGTTCTCATAAATAAAACTTTATCACTGGACACAAGTCTATGTATTAAAAAAAAATCTCTTTTAAATCAGGGATTATTACTAGTTTCTCAAACTAACGATCGAACGTACGTTCCTAAAACAAGGATTTTTTCATAAAACTCACATCCAAAGTATGTACATACACATATTATTTTATGATGAACAACTCATGAACAAACAACAAACTTTGAAGAAAAAAAAAATGTTGCGTACCTGGTCGGCGTCGGCCGGAATATGGTCGGACGGTGATCGGACGGTGGCTGTTCCGGCTGGAAAATTCCGGCGAAAAATTCTGCTCCTCCCTGATGAGTGAAGATGATGAAGATATGAAGGTGGTGGTCGTGTAGGTGAAATTAAAAAAAAGAAGGATTAATTCCCTTTTATATCAAATTTTATTCCCAAAACCTAATTTCACAAGGATTTCCTTATTGGGCCCGGCCCATGAACCCTAAACCGACCAAGGTCCGTCATCAAATCAGCGGTTCTACACCAATTTATGCTCATTAGGTGATGCTCTATCATGCCACTGGGATCGTCGTTCAAGCCGTGGTTCGCTCTCACAATCGAAAATCCAGTAACATCTTATCTTACGACTAAGTTCAATTACTTGTTTTGTTCGTAACTGGAAAATCACCATCCAGTGCTGACTGAGGAACATGACTGTCCCTCACCAAGAAGGGGACTTAATATATATGGTTGATTTTCGACAAGGGATAAAATCATAAAACCATAATTATACGTGCTCCTGATCCAGCAATCAGATGGGTATTGAGACTCATGTCTCTCATCGAAGCATGAAATCTCATGCCACAAGAATCTCTGACTGAGAATACTGTCTCTCAGAGTGTATGTAGATATGTAGTCTCTCAGCTGAGACAACGGCATATCTCATGAATACTGAGCAATTTCAGTAATTACTTCTATATAGAATCGAAAGATTGGACGGCTCCTAGACAGCTTGCCTGCTAGTATAGAGCAATAATGTCTTCAAGATGTAACAATGTTTCCCTGACTATATAAAAGAAATATGACGCTTCAACAAGCTCATATCACTCAATTCCTGAATAATTAAGGCTCCTAGACGATCGCACTAGTATAGAGCCATCAATTAATTATTCCTAAATCATTAGATTCATTAACTGAATCCCTGGAAAATATTCTACGTTTTTCATAATATTTCGTTACTTCAATCCATGGTTCTTCCCAGCAGAATTCCATGGGTTAGTAATAAATATTCAACACACGTGCATCTGAGCAACTATCGAGTAAGCCCCGACCAAAATGGTGCAAGTGTACTCAGCAATAATGCACTAACGAGCATCTGAATGCACGAACGAGCATTCCAAGATACAAAGGAACGAAGAACCTATGCAAAATAGGAACAAAATAATAAATAATAAAATATTAATCAAGGCGCTGGGGGACTGGGCCCACCGGCCGGCCAGTTGTTCCATGGCCAGTCCCACACCCAATTCTATATTTTATTATATTTTATTATTTTCCTTGATCTCATGAAAATCCCTTCATTTGAACAAATATCTTTCGTTTTAAGGAAACTCCTCAGTTTCATGGTGTTTCCTTCGTATCAAGGAAGTAATATAAAATTGGGAAAGGTGTCGTGGGACCGTGTCTACTAGCCGGACGGCTATGCCCTAGTCGTGGCTGGTCCCGCACCTTATGATTCCTCATTATTTTATTATTATATCTCTCATCTCATGATGACTCCTTAATCTCATGATATTTCCTTCAAGTCATGAAATAATATATAAAATTAGGGAAACTCGTGGGATCGGGCCCTAGCCGGTCGGTCATGTCCTAGACGGTCCCACACGCCCCTTATTTTATTATTATTATTATTTATATTTCCTTCATTCCGTGAAATTCCTTGATTTCATGATATTTCCTTCAAATTATGAAAATTCCTTCAAATCATGAAATAATACATAAAATTAGGGAAACTCGTGGGACCGAGCCCTAGCTGGCCGGTCATGCCCTAGCCGGTCCCACACTCCCCTTATTTTATTATTATTTTTTTATATTTCCTTCATTCCATGAAATTCCTTGATTTCATGATATTTCCTTCAAATTATGAAAATTCCTTCAAATCATGAAATAATACATAAAATTAGGGAAAGCTCATGGGACCGGGCGCTAGCCGGCCGACCAGGCCCAAGCCGTTCCCACACGCCCTTATTTTATTATTATTAATATTATTTGTTTCCTTCATCTCATGGAAACTCCTTCACTTCAAGGAAACTCCTTGGTTTTAACAAACTCCTTGATTTCATGATATTTCCCTAAAATCATGAAAATAACATAAAATTAGAAAAAGTGCCATGGGACCAGGCTCTTTGGCCGGCCGGCCATGCCTTGCCATAGCCGGTCCCACACTTCATGATTCCTTAATTTCATATCATGCATCATAAAACTAAAAAAACATCATCAAACAACAGTAAACAAAACTCGAAATGATCTAGTATTAACAGTAAATCATCATCATCACGAGAATCAAAAGATAGTATATAACAAAATATCAACTGAAGATCATAGAATTGATATCATCAACTCATAAACTCAGAAAAACTAAAATCAGAAACAAAACCTGAAAATTAGATGTAACGGATGAAGTACAACCAAAAGAAAACTAACCTTAGGTTGAATTATGCTCCATTAACAATCAAATCAAACCTAACCTCTATGAATCTGTTAAATCACCTCCGAATTCAAACCTTGAACGATCTATCTCTCAATCTGTCGTGAATTTTCAATTTCAGAACACTTTCGAATGTAATCTGAGTTGAAATATGATGAAGAAACGATCAAATCCTATCTGAAACGATCAAATCCTCTCTGAAACTGTTAAATCTCCTCTCTGAAACTGTTTAATCTCTGACATGCTACCTGTTTTGAATTTGAGATCCAAAAAAATCGATTTCAAAACACGCCTTATATATAAGGAATCGCTTCAAGTCTAATTATGGTATATCGAAAACTCGCAGACTCGGGACTCAGACTTGAATTTGGACTAACTCGTCCAACTTTGGACTAGACTGTAGCATGCGGTTTTTTTTGGACTAATCTGTACCGGACTTGAGACGGGAGGACTAAAGCGTCCAAAGCCCAACAACTTTGGGATTAAACGTCAATTTCTACTTAAATAATACATAAAATTATGGAAAGCTCACGGGACCGGGCCCTAGACGGCCGACCATGCCCAAGCCGGTCCTACATGCCCTTATTTTATTATTATTAATATTATTTGTTTCCTTCATCTCATGGAAACTCCTTCACTTCAAGGAAACTCCTTGATTTCAACAAAACTCCTTGGTTTTAACAAACTCCTTGATTTCATGATATTTCCCTAAAATCATGAAAATAATATAAAATTAGGAAAAGTGCCATGGGACTGGACTCTTTGGTCGTCCGGACATGCCTTGGCCATAGCCGGTGCCACACTTCATGATTCCTTAATTTATTATTATTATTTCCATCATCTTATGAAGTTTCCTCAGTTTCAGCAAAATCCTTGATTTCTTCATATTTTCTCAAAATGTTGCTCAAACGCACATCAGAAAATATCAAAATTCTTAGGACTGAGGCACAGACACTTTGGCGACGCGAGCATATTACCTTGACCGACCAAGGTTGGCTCTTTGGCTTGCAAGAGGCCAGTCCCACATACTTTCATTATTTGACCTAATTTGTTCACATTAGGTTCAAACTCTTCCAAACAGTTTTGAAATTTCATAAAACGATCGTCAGTCGATCCCGTGACTAACCAGGGACGGTTTTCTTGACCCCTTGGTCGGTCCCTCATCTCTTCATAATTTATTAGGTTTTATCACCTAAGGTTTAGACGAGCATTGTTTTAATAAATGATTAAACCAGCATTTAATCATCCTTTCACAAACTGGTCTTCAAGAGTGTAGTTGCAGGAAATCCTACAACACACCCTTTGTATTATCATGACTATGATTTCTAGATCTAAACTTATTTGATATGAAAATAAATATAAAGATAATGAAAATAAAAAATAAGACACAAGATTTACGTGGTTCGATCAATTTGATGTACATCCACGGGGTTAGGTTTTACTATGATTATTTGTAATTACATCTTGATTACATGGAGACTCCATTAATGAGTATTTGGAGCTCTAGGTTCTTGAAGGAGAAAGAAGAAGCAGATAATAATAATACAACCAATTCTACTTTCTCTCTCTACATAATGTATCCTCTCCTAAAGTGTGTCTCTCTTTCTGATTATCTATCCCCTTTCTCTCTCTTGCCTTTCTCTTTATATAGGATTCTACCTAATGGGTGACAGCTCATATGCAGCTAAGATTTCCCCTAATTTCGGATCTGGCTTGCGACGATGTCGCAAGCTTACAAATGTTAATTTCGCTAATCTTCGCAAAGTTATTACATTTTTCTTATGTTTAAGCTAATATCACCTATTGTATCGTTTCTCAAAGTGCTCTGCGATATTTTTGTAATTCGTTGTTAAGAATTTCGCGAGCGTATCGTTGTCGCAAAATTCTGATCCTACATCTTGCCTTTTTTTTTCTTGAATATTGCTTGAAGAGCGATCTTCAGGAAAAAAATCCATTGTTGTAGTTGTTGGAGTAGTCTTTGATCTTTGTTGATGAAGGAACGAGCAAAAGAATACTGGATTTGAAAAGTACGTACTTGCCTCTATTCTTTTGTGAAGTTCCGGAATGTTGCGAAGTAAATAAAAAGTATCATCTTTTGAAGTATGCGAAGTATGAAGTATCCTTGAAGAAGTATAAGAAGCATGAAGTATCCTTGATGAAGTATAAGAAATATTCAATTCTCGAAATGTAAGAAGTATCCGTCCTTGAATGAGAATAATAAGTATTGCCTCTATTCATGCGAAATTATTACTCCATTTTTGGTGATTCTTTCCGAGAAGATAAAGAACATAAAATGTTTTCTTGGTAATCCATAGTTGCCTCTGTTCTTTATCTATGAGGGTAGAATCTTTGAGAAAATGTTGAATGTGCGAATTGTTTCTTCATTCTCATCTTTCCTCTGTCTCATGTTTTGTGCTCATGCGATAGTATAATCTCTTCAAGTTGCTTATAATTGTGAGAAATAATTGAGCGAAATGATCATATCGTTCGGAATAATCACATTCTGCGAAATAATCACATTCTGCAAAATTCTGACACATTCTGCGAAATTCTGAATAATCCTGCGAAATTCTGACACATTCTGCGAAATTCTGAATAATCCTGCGAAATTCTGAAAAAAATCTGCGAAATTCTGAATAATTCTGCAAAATTCTGCGAAATTCTGCGATATTATTGCGAAGTTCTGCAATATTACAGTTTTGTAAAGTACTTGTGCGAATATAATGCTTATGTGATGATTATGTTATGAAATGTGTATGTGATGTTTATGTTATGAAATACTTATGCAATGCTTTTATGATGCGAGTATGATGTTTGTATGATGAGAATGCTTATCTATTGCAATGTATAGCTAATGTTTGCGTTACTTAGCTCATTTTGCACGCTAAAATTGATGTAGCTTTAAATTGCCTCCATTCTCTATATCTCTGGATTTTCTTTAGTGTATGCATTCCTCTTCATGTAGTTATTGTTCCTCACAAGTTCTTACTTGTGTTTCATCTTTCCTTTTTCCTGCACTATTAGTATCTCATAACAGTATGATCATAATATCAAGTCTGCGGCAGTTTCACTGCCTCAGTTTCATTTCCATGTACATATTCGCAAGCTTGTTTGCTTACATATAATCATTCTTGCAAGCTTACTTGCTTACTCATTTTCTTATGTGGTCTTATTTTGCCTTCCTAGTTAAAGGTCTTATTTTGCCACCTCTTGTCATTGCGACAAAATCGCAGGACGTCTTTGCACTTTCATGCAAAAACCCATTGATCTTGCCTTAACTTTTTCTTTTGTATTATTGCCTCTTCAGGATTGTTGCAACAATATGATAGGACTAAATATTCTTGCGAAAATAAAGCCCCATGACATTGTCGTTTTGCGACGAAATCGCAGGACGTCTTCACACTTTCATGTAATGGCCCATTGATCTCGTCTTATCTTTTTCTCTAGTATTATTGCCTCTTCAGGATTGTTGCACAAATATGACAAGCCTTAACACCCTTGCGAGTAAAAAGCCTCATGACATTTGTGTCTTAAGACACTTATCAGCTCCCTAATGGAGGGTGCCTCCCTTATCTCCCCCCTGGTTGCCCCTTCAAGGAGGCGTACTTCTACCATACAAGGTTAGCTCCTCCCATCCGGTATTAACAACAACCAGTTGTTTTCGCAGCCTCTTATCCCTTTTACCTATAGGGCTTATGGTTACGAGACTGCACCCTAAGTGGGGTTTTCTTCGGGCCGATGCAGTATAAGCCAAGACTTATCAAGAATGGCAAGGACGCTTCAAACGCCCCTGGAACTCTTGACTCAACCGTGTACCTCGGCGCCTTGATCAAATTCTGCACTCCTTGAGAGAGTCCTTATTACCTTAATCGCCCAACCTAAGTCATATGCTTAGGCTCAGAATAAAGGTGCCTCTCCTGGGTAGGCTTTATTGACCCCAAATCTCCATGACCCAGGTTCCAGGGGAGGTGTAACCTTTTCCCTGAGTCATGCTACAGGTACCCCCTTCTATGACGTACTTTAGGTCTTACATTTGCCTCTTGCGAAATTTTATTCGCGAACTAGGATGTCCGCCATAAAGGTTCGCCCCATTCTAATCTTAGATTTTTATGGATCTTAGATTGTCTCTTGCGAAATTTTCGCGTTTCTTTGTTCTTTTATTCTTTCATTCATTCTTTCATTCTCATAATATCATATCATTTGAAGCAAAGTAAATATTCAAGAGAAGTTCTAATATATTATAATTCTGAAATCTTTGTAATTGTGAAATCTTTGTAATTATGCGATTGTTTCGCATTTTGTAAATCAAATCAAAAATATTTTTATTCTCTTTAAAAGAAATATTCTAGAGAAACATATAAATTAAATTTTCTCAGTTTTCTGTAATTTTGAAATCTCGCAATCTTTGTAATTTTGAAGTCTTTGTAATCTTGAAATCTTAGTAATCTTTATAATCTTTGAAATCTTGATATCTTTGTAATCGTGCGATTGAATCGCTTTTTTTGTAAATAAAATCAAAAATCTTTTTATTCGTACGTACTTATCTTTCATGTGAGTCGTTGTTGTTGTCAAAGAAGTGAATAAATGCCTTGAAATGTATGAATTTCGCGCAGCAAAAAGAAGTGTGAGAAGTGAGACTTGAACCCTTGATCCGCTTCTTGGATTTTCTCGCACTATACCAACTGTGCTAAGCCTCTTTTGCGAAATAATCAAAGTTCTTTCGAAGTAATCAAATTCCAACTGTGTAAGAGGAAATTCTGTATAAATTTCGCATAATAAAAATAAACATGCGAGAAGCAAGAATTGATCCCGCAACCTGCAGGGAGAATCGAACCCATGTCCTCTAGTTTGCATACTCCTTCTCTGACCATCTGCGCTACTTGTTGCTTGCGAAAGAAACATACAATGCTGTACTTTATTCCATTTCTTCGCCTTTAGGATTTCAAAAATGTGCGAAAAATTAAGTTTGATGAGGGATTCGAACTCGAGTCTTACAACTCACTCTAGCGAAGCTTGACCAACTGTGCTACCTCTTGTTTGCGAACTAATGAAACAATATTGCGAAATTATTCATTTCTTCGTTATCTGTAAAAAGAAGAAAACTATGCTCGCAGGGAAGTTCGAACTTGCGACCATGAACGTACATATTGTTCTCTTGACCAAACAATTCAAGAATCTCTTTGCGAAATAAACGCACAATGTTTTTCTCTTATTCTTTTATTCTCCCATGCAAATGAGAAGAAAATGAAAAATATGTGTCTCTGCGAAATTCAAACCCGTGACCTATCGCTTACTCGCTCCAGCTCAAACCATCTGTGCGAATTTCTGTTTGTGATAGAAATTGCAGCATCTGCCTCTTATCTTTTCTTCGTCCTTCCTTAACTTCTTTCACATTTGCCTTCTTCTCCTGAACATGAAAATCTTCCACTGAAACTTCCATTTTCTCTTTAAATTTCACCACAACAACTAATTTTTTTCTCTCACTATTTTCATGTCTTTGAATTGTTGATGATGTTAACTCCCTGAAAGTGTGATTTCTTTCATAAAATTTCCAATTTTGAACCTAAATTTTGTAGATCTAGAAAAATATGAACAGTAGCTAATCTTCATGAAAATTTCTTGAATCAACAAGTTACAGGAAGGATAAATCCTTTACTCGTCCCTGTTTCTAGCGCCATTATGTAGTTGCAGGAAATCCTACATCACACCCCTTGTATTATCATGACCATGATTTCTAGATCTAAACTTATTTGATATGAAAATAAATATAAAGATAATGAAAATAGAAAATAAGACACAAGATTTACGTGGTTCAATCAATTTGATCTACATCCAGGGGGTTAGGTTTTACTATGATTATTTGTAATTACATCTTGATTACATGGAGACTCCATTAATGAGTATTTGGAGCTCTAGGTTCTTGAAGGAGGAAGAAGAAGGAGATAATAATAATACAACCAATTCTACTTTCTCTCTCTAAAGAATGTATCCTCTTCTAAAGTGTGTCTCTCTTTCTGATTATCTATCCCCATTCTCTCTCTTGCCTTTCTCTTTATATAGGATTCTACCTAGTGGGTGACAGCTCATATGCAGCTAAGATTTCCCCTAATTTCGGATCTGGCTTGCGATGATATCGCAAGCTTACAAATGTTAATTTCGCTAATCTTCGCAAAGTTATTACATTTTTCTTATGTTTAAGCTAATATCACCTATTGTATAGTTTCTCAAAGTGCTCTGCGACATTTTTGTAATGCGTTGTTAAGAATTTCGCGAGCGTATCGTTGTCGCGAAATTCTGATCCTACAAAGAGGCTTTGGTATTTTGTTCACTCGAGCATTTGGGCGCTACATGGTCGATCCATCATCCCATGTAGCCGGTCCCTCCTTCACTCCATGGTTGATTTTCAATAAATCATCAATTGATCAGCAATTGATCAAAATTAGGGTTTCGAATCCAAACCTCTGTGAAAGCATAATTCTGAGCAGATTCAAACACTAATAATTTTACGACGATCCCATGATCAACATTTTATTAATAATAATCGGTTCAGTTTCCAGTATCTTAAAATAATATTTTATTTGGTCATACTACCAATAATTCATCAAACGAGCAACACTTGCTCGAATGAGCAATATTTGATCATACTAAGGAATATTGGTTCAACTATCAATATTCAACGATCCATGAGCAATATTTTCTCACCTTAACTATCAACATTTATTCGACAATTATACTTCTGTCTCAACAGACATGTTCAATTCATGAGTCCTATAACATTTGTTCGACTCAGCAATACAAGGACTCATCGTCCCATGAAGTCAGCAACTGACTAACGAGACATCAATCGTGTTACATGGGGGATATTAACTAGGGTTTTGGTCTGGCGGTCTACGGCACATGTGTTCATATACACGATGAGAATGTGAGCACGTCGTGAAATTAGTTGAAGGAGTTAACAAAGTAGTGGGTAGAAAATCAACCAAGTCTCCACACGATGAGAAACTGGTGTTAACACGATTTCCACTTCCCCACTCTTTGACTCCAGCAACTTTCACACTTCATGGGATCAAGGTGTTTACACTTCTAGCAATATAAATAAGTCTCTGAATCATGATTGAAAACAAGACAATATTTTCGTCAAACAGACAACACGAGATTAACATCTCAACGTCTGAGCAATTACTCTCAACAGAGCAAATTCAATCAATCAGATCTTATCTTATTTCTTTACGCAGAATACACAACACACCTACAATCTTCGATCACCATTGATCTCACACATTTCTCAGCTTCCCTCCTACATATCGACCCATCCTCTCTTGTGACCGAATTGACGACCATTGTCTTGGTTTAGGCCGGAGTCCTACAGATTGGTCTCTCGAACTTAAAGCACTCCATTCTTGCAGTGCATCTGTGTGAGGTTAAACATTTCGCTCGGTTCAAGGAGTCTCCTCCATACGGTCGTCTCCTCAATTCCGTAACAACCAGCAAATCGTTTTTCCCCATCTACACTTATATACGAAGTTCAAAAGATAAGCATTATACTTCGTATTGTATTCCTTACTACTACGTCTAACTAGAGTGTAATCATTCATGCTTCGCAGTTATGTTTTCAATATGCACGACTTGAAAGATACATTAGGGAATGAAACAGTTCAAGTCAAATATCACTAACCTCAAGTGGAAGGATGTTGTTATCGTTGTAGCTCCTCACTTCTTCAAGTCTTCACAATACTTGTAATGTCTCACATCCTAATACTTTCAAGATAACCTATGCGAAGTTGACTCTAGTACATAATCAAGCGACTCTTTAAATGAGTTTTGGTTCACTAAAATATGACAACCAAACTCGACATGCCAACGCTTGGTGGGTTCAACCAAGCTATGCTCTAACAGTTTTATACTCATATTATAACAAGAGAAGAATTAAATACATTTGATAACCCCAAGTAAATGTTTTACTCCTATACATGATTTGAGCATTATGCCACATTTATTTCTACTGACCCATCATGTGAGAATGTAACTGCAAGAAGTGAGTAATATTGAATAGAAGTAAGATTCAACTCCCAAAAATTGATGAAAAAATATACAATAAAGATCAGTTCCAGGATAAACTAGACTCTAAAGTATATATCACATACACAAGGAGAAAGGTTATTGTCCTCGCGGATATCTGAATAATTTATTCCATTGTCGTGACAAATGTGTAAGACTAAGACAACATTATGTGTTAGAGCATTGTTCGGTTGAATCCGCCAAGCGTTCTCATGCCAAGATTAATTGTCATATTTTAGTTCCAAAAGCTCAAGGTCGCTTGATTAGGTTACTAGAGTCAACTTCGTTAGGTTAGAATAGGAAGTCTAGAAATATTAAAACATACAAGTATTACTCTGACGACCCGGGGAATCCGAAGACGTATCGACATCAACGAACAAATCATCCTTTTACTCGATGTTAATTTACAAGACTTGACTTGTTTCCATTTGTATCTACGTAACTTTCAAGTCGTTTAGATTGAAAACATGACGTGCAAAGTTGTATACGAAATGTAACGCTTATCTTTTAAACTTCGTAAATGTGACATGGACAATATCTTTGTAAATTGTTACTAAATTGTGTATTGAACTTAGGATTGATTTTATACCTATAAAACTATGTTTAGTTACATGATTTTAGAAAAGAAGACTTGCGGAACTTGTTTCGTAGTTGAAATGAACCAATGAGAATGGTGGTGTGATTCCTATTGAGGATCTATAGCAGGACCGATCCCTTTTGGGGATCCATAGCATGGCCTTGGTGATCTATAACATGACACATCCCTATTGGGGATTTCTAGCAGAACCGATCCCGATTGCAAAATCTTATCTCCAGGTTTCACTTATTCTCTAGGGTTTGTGTGCTTTTCGGAATGTGGGTTTGCTAAATAGAAGAGTTCAAGATGTCGACATAGTGAAATTTGAACATGTGTAAAATCTTATCTCTTATTGTTTAAATATATTCCTTGATACTCAAGGTGAGACCCCAAACAGAAACGGTTGGAATTAGACAAAATCGAATACTAGTGCTTATTTCATATCTTGAGAATATTTTCGATTCTGAAAATTCCTTGGTGTCCAAACTACCTTGGTATATAGATAGCGAAGTTTGTTCTACTTATAAACTTATCCTGAGGTAGGCACTTCATTTTGTAGTCACTTTTGTAGCCAACTAATAGTATTACTTGTAATACTATATTGGAGAGGAGTGTAACCTAATTAGGAGAAATCTCTTACATCCGCTAGTTTAAAGACTTATGTGGGATTAAGAAGCGTCTAGATAGTACCGTTGGTGGGAAACTAAAATTTGCATTGTTATTTTAGTTTTCGATCATCGATTTAATTGGATAATGGTTGTTAAATCTTGATTGCACCTAGTTTGATTATTCTTGAGATCCTTCTCTTCTGACATAAGGTCACTCAAACTAGATCAAGGATTAACGGTTGTTCTGATATGTCTTTACATTTTATGTAGACTTGTGATCATCCATTGTTAACATACTCCACTCTGTGTATGATCGATCATAAGTGGAATCAAGTTTATTTTTACAGGTACATTGAAGAATTGAAAATTTGAAGACAATAGTATTTCTTATTGGTTTCCTATCTTTGTGATTTACTTCGTGCACATACTTGTTGATCGGATGGGATCAAACTTAGCGTTGTTTATCTTTTGACAGACATCTTATTGCTAGTCATATAATATCGACAAACTATCATTTGTTGGTATTCATCAGTATCCGAATATGATAATTTGTATACATAGATCTAGTTATCTATATAGTCTAGAGCTTGGTAGATCTTACAGGAGTTTCTGAGATTAAGCGGAAGAGCCTTTATTTGACCCACATAAATCTCTGATTTACATCTTGATATTTAGAGAGCAGTTACCGAATATGGTTTAGTCCTTTACTGTTTCAGAATATTATCCAAAGAAGTTGAGTGCAAGAAGTAATCACGGCTGGTGAAGCAACTTAAGATAGTGTACTGTATCTTAGAATTCACGTGTCTTGTCCATAGTGGTTGTAGGCGCAGGGATACTGAAGAAACTAGGTAACTAGGGGTAGATTACTTGGTCTCAACTATATGAAGTTAGTAGTAGTCTTTATATAGCAGCTTAATTCTAAGAGCATTCATAAATGGACTAGGTACCGGGTTTTTCTGCATTTGCGGTTTCCTCATTAACAAAACATTGTGTTATGCTTTTACTTTACTTTTCACATCATAATTATCGTTTTAGTTATAGTAAATTAATTTCACTTGTACGTTAATGAAAACATTTGGGTTGATCCTTATAGTTAAGTTCAGTTTCGGAATTGTACTATGTACCGAGTGTATATCTGGTGGTTGTTATCTTTTTGACAGTCTCTTTTTATATTGGATCATGCAAGGTGTCAGTCATATAGGTTGACATCGAAAATATTGTGGTGTACTTGGTACCCTCTTCATTTCAGTATGCATGACATCATTTTGTATAATGTACAAAATATCAAAACCTATGTATTGATAAAGATCAATGAAGAAAAAGGGGAACATAATAAAGAAAAAAGATAAAAATAAATTATTTGCAGAGATGAATCCTTATTCAAATGAATATACCTCACATATCACCTTATTCTTGTAATGGTACTGATAAGTACATAATTTACTATACTTTTCTTATCAATTCCAAGCTTCTGTATTTGCTATATTTCTTGTACATTACCTTTTATTACTCTTGTTTTCCTTTATTTTTCTTGTTCAAGTAGAATCATCCAAAAAGAGCGAAAAGAGTGTTGAAAGCTTGAAATGGACATAAAAGTGAGCGTGGGCTAATGACCAGGTGGAACTCGACCAAATTCAAGATATTTCAGCTCTATGTTCAAGAAAATGAAGAGACTAAGTGAACTCAAAAAGAATGAGGTCATTCTGAGTTCATATGAGAAAAATAGTTTCAGGATTTCTATTGAGGATCTCTACTAGGATCGGTTTCTCACCCAGGGATCTCTAGCAGGACCGATCCCCTACTTCGAAAAGTAACGAAAATACTTGACAAATTTGGAAATTAGTTCCGAAGTATTCCCAAACCCTAATATTGTTAGGGATATTTAGGGAGACTTTCCAAATGCTTTTCAAAGGAGTTCCAGTACGTGTTTAATCAAGGTTCTGAAGTGGAGGAAAGAAGACAAGGAGAGAAAGCTAGGGTTTTGGGTGCTTTCATCATTAAATTTATTTCTCTTTTATTATCTCATATGTATATCATGGTTTTTACTAAATCCATGAGTAGCTAAACTCCTATTTGATTGAGGATGAATTCTAAGTTCTAAACATGATTTGATTCATTGTATGAAGTTATTTTGATTTCTTCACATGATTATCGATTTTTTTTATTATTATTATTATTGTTTATGATTGATTGAATGATGATGGTTTAGGATGTATACTATATTGATTATTTGATTGATTTATTTCTAGTAAAATATTGTGAGGTAAGTGTAATAATCGAACAACCTATACACAAGTAGAAATCATGAGACCTTGCAGGGGGATTCTGTGGAGCAATCGCGATTAAAGAAAAAAATAGTAAGTGGACCTTGATCTAAGAGTTTAACTACTAGGATTGACATAAATTCATAGACTTTAAAGCATTTGACTAGGTTACATCTAGGATTATCTACTTCTAGGTGGTTTAGAAAAATAGAATTTGGTAAGCGAGAAATTATGTATCCAGTGATAAAAGAAATTTCGGGGATAATGCCGATCTAACATTTATCCTACGGTTGGTGATAATCTGTGATTAATGACGAGTAGATAATTATTACTTTGATGAGTGTTTAGTAACGAAGAAAGACTCCTCGATCATATCTCTCATCCTTGATTACATCTTTATTAATTGATTTGTTATTTTCCTTGCTTTATAACCTAATAAACAAAACCCTCCATTTGTGATATTTGACAACTGAAAACTCACTGCTCTTCATGGGAACTATCCTTGCTACCATTATATTACCAGTTAATAGTGTGAAAATAAGTGATTTAATTTGTTGCATTCACGACATGCATCAAAATTTTGCGCCGCTTTCGGGGAGCAGTTGGTAGCTTTTAGTTGTTATTTATTTTTCATTTATTTTTTTTATTTTTTATTTTATATTAAATTTTATTTTTTTGGTTTTATTTTTAGTTTTTGGTACTGTTTTCAACATTTTTTCAATTTCAGGTGCTTAATCTCGGGCTCCTAGTTATCGCGACGATTATCAGCAGTGTGTATTACTACTCAAAGCGGAATAACTCTACAAAATTCGTCATTAAAAGAGATGATGAACGGAAATCCTCCACCGCCTCCACCTCCGGAAAAGAAGTTGCGAGAATTGACATCTTGATGCTTATATTCACAACTATTGTGTATTATCCTAACTGACGTAGTTGAATTAAAGTCGAACTCTGATTCACCATTTACCGAAGTTCAAGGGACTTCTAGGCGAAGATCCGAATAGGAATCTTGAAGTATTTCAGAATGTGATGACAAGTCTACGGCAGGGTACTGAAGACAAGAAACGAATATGTTGCAAGCTTTTCCATTCTCATATTAGATCAAGCAGATTCGTGGTTGTATTATTTTCCTTCCAGAAGCATTAAGACATGGTTTAACATGAAGAAACTATTTTTGGAGAAGTATTTTCCTACTTCCAAAGTTGCAGCTTTTCCTAAGGAGATCAGTAGTATTATGCAGATTACAGGAGACACTCTTTATGAATACTGGTAAAGGTACAAAAGTTTGTTGGCAAGCTTCCTATAATACAACATCGCTCCAGTATTCACCATTCAATAATTATATGAAGGTTACTTCCAGAATAGAGGTGTTTGATTGATGCAGCCTCAGGTGGTGCACTTAGTGAAAAGATATTCTCACAAGCAACCAGTTTGATTGAGAGTATGGATTTGAATGTGCAACATTTTTATACCAGAAAAGACTCAAATACTATAAGAACTAGTGAGGTAGTAGGGTCTTCGCAATCAGAACATTGGTTAAACAATATTGAGAAAGTGGTGCAACTTATGTTCCTACATATGGATAAGAGGCCGAAAAGGTAAATGTTCTTTTACAAAATCAAAAGAAAAGGTATGGCCCCTATTCTTCTACTTATAATACAGGTTCGAAAGATCATCCGAATTTCAATTATGTAAATAAGCAAGCTGCAACTCTAATCCATATGAGAGACGAAGTGGTTCTTAATAACCACAGTTCCAACCTCAACCACAACCTTAACAACATAATCAAAGTTCTAGTTTAGATGATATGATGAAGGTTATAATGCAAAGATAAAAGGAAATATCCAGAAACATGACAGAATTTTCCAAAAAACATAAAATATTAACATAAGACCGATTCTGCTATTAAGGATCTGCAAACTCAGATGGGGAAGATAGTAAGCCATATGAATTTAATGAAGGCTCGGATATCTTCAAAACTTCCTTCACAATCCTTTGTTAGTCCGAAAGACCAGGTTAATGCAGTGTTGTTGAGAAGTGGAAAGCAGTTGGATCCAAAATAGCATAATTAAGTGATGATTTAGACCGAAATTCTAATCTGGGGTCGTTCTCAAAATCAGACCCAAAACCGATTATAGATTCGAGTTCAGGTAAGGAAGAATAGGTGCAAGCCGAACCTAACGAAAAGCCACCTTCAACTGGCCAACCTAAGGTTTGGGTTCCTACACATGTTACACCACCTCCTTTTCCTAGATGTTTTGACAAGTGTACAAAGCAAGCTCAAGATAAAGAGATAATGGAGATCTTCAGTAAGTTTCAAATCAACATCCCATTTATTGGGACCATCAAAACTGAACCAGGTGTGCCAAATTTCTGGAGGATTTGTGTACAAAAAAGATAGGTTGACTGCTAATGAGGTTGCTCAGATAAGCGAAAATTCTTCTGCTATGTTACTAAAGAAGATGTATGCAAAGTGCAAAGACCCTAGAGGTTTCACGGTGTTTATTACTATTGGTACCAAGAGGTTTGAGCATGCTTTACTTGATTTTGGTGTATCCATAAGTGTTATGTCAACTCATGTTTGTGATTCTTTAAATCTTAGACCTTTACAGGAGACGGGGACAGTTATTCAATTGGGAAATAAGTCTTCCATTGATCCTAAGGGACTTGTGGAAGACGTGTTAGATCAATTGAATGAATTAATATTTCCAGTTGATTTTTATGTAGTGGATATGCAAAATGAAGAATCTTGTTCAGCTACTTCTTTACTTTTAGGGAGACTACTCAGTAGCCGTATGAATAGTGCCATACGGCTACTCAGTCAACTCGTTGACTTGACCAGTACGGCTACTGAGTAGCCGTTTTATAGTTTAAGTCATCAGAACCTCGCTTGGATTTCCCACTTCTTCTTCTTCTCTAGTTTTTCATCCTCTCAAAACCCTTTCAAACCCCTTTTATCCCCTTTCAATTTTCATATTGATTCATCGCGATTCGTTGGTTTAAATTAAAAGGGTTTCATCGTTACTCCAAGGTGAAACAAATCCGTTCTTCAATTTCGAATTTCATCCAAAAAATCATCTAAGGTGAGTGATTCTAATTTTAGGATTTGAAATTAATTTGATTTTGATTCTGATTTTGATGAAATTTTTGTTTTTAGGTTGGTTAGGTTTGTAGTATGCAATTCAATAATATAATTAAAACATATATTTAGTGAAAAATCCATGATTAATTGTTGTGCGTCTTGATTTATGTTAAATGAAATGTTGGTAAACTACTATATCGATGTATAACATTGATTGACTTGTATAATTATTTGGTATACACAAATTGATACTGTGTTTGTTGTTTGCAAAGGTACATAATGAGTCTAATGCGTGCTTATGTGAGAGTTAAATATGGTATTTATTTGGATAGCTCTAGTGATGAAGAAGAGAAAGCTTTGCTAATGTTTACACAACTATGTTTGGGTGAACGATTGCGTATTATTAGACAATCGGTACCTAGGGAGGTACATACACGTAGTGTAATAACGCGTGATCGGGTGTGGAATGATACCAAAATGATGAATGATTATTTTACGTCTGGAACTGGTTATACCTCAAGACAATTCAAACAACGTCTAGGCATGAGGGAAGACTTATTCGAGAAATTGTTAGGAAAATTGCTTGAAGTTGATCCAGAATGGCACCAACTTCCAGATGCAACCGGTACTATAGGGCATTCTCCGCATATGAAATTAGTTGTCGTGATAAAATGTTTGTGCAAAAGTACGGCAGCTGATAGTGTTGATGATTACACTCGTATGGGTGCAACTACAATATACATGTATCTAAAAATATTTTTCCACACCATTTGCATGACTTTTGGAGAAAGATATTTGCGTGAACCCACTCCTGAAGATGTTCAGAGGTTGCTAGCTGAGAATGCAGAACGAGGTTTTCCCGGAATGCTGGGTAGTGTTGATTGTATGCAATGGCCGTGGAAGAATTGTCTGGTAGCTTGGCAAGGAACTTACCGGGTTAAAGACAAATATAGTAGTTTGGTATTAGAGGCGGTGACATCATACGATTTGTGGTTTTGGCATGTTTTTTTTGGAATGCCTGGATCAAACAACGATTTGAATGTGTTGGAACACTCACCCCTTTTTGATAACATGCTAAAGGGTGTAGCACCTCCATGCAATTATGTCATCTATGGTCACTAATACCATATGAGTTATTTCTTAGCTGATGGTATCTATCCAAAGTTGACTACAATTGTACAAGCTTTTAGTCAGACATTGGAAATTCCCGAGTATGTGAGATTCAACAAGTATCAAATGGCTAAAAGAAAGGATGTCGAGCGTGCTTTTGGAGTGCTTCAGGGTAAATTCATAATTGTCGGATCACCATGTAAGTATTGGCAACAATCTGACTTGAACCTAATTATGAAATATTGTCTTATTTTACACAACATGATTATCGAGCATGAACGTCGGGATACGGATTGGGGCAGAGTTGTTCCTGTTCCGATTCCGGAACCTACCATTAATGGTCGGGTATTTATGTCATCTCTGAAAAACCTAGAAATGCACCTACAACTAAGAAATCATCTTGTCAAGCACATTGTTGCGCGTCCTGGTAGAGGAGGCCAGGCAGGGGATTTGTCTAGTTTGGAGGGTTCAGATATGGAATACGTGGTACTTCCATCATCAAAAGGAAATTATGAAGATACATACTTAGAAGAAGAAGTAGTTCCTGGTCAAAACGAGGATGGACCATTTGATTATTATGGAGATTACAATGATCAAATCCCAGATGACTTTGAACATGCAGTTGAACATGTATATGGAGACGAATATGAACATGATGGAGCTGACGATGAGCATTCTGGCGATTAGGAGGATTATGACGATGATGAGGACGTTGACGATGAGGAGGACGATGATGATGAGGATTCTGACAGTGACGATGATGTTGCATACGATGATGCGGGTATGTATGATCATGATGATGTTGAGGCATAGGAAGTATTTCATTGTTGTGTTTTAAGATTTCTAATGTTACATGCATATGTAATACCAGACTTTAAATTATTTTGGGGATTCATTTATGTATGCAAATGAATACATTTATATTTGATGGCATATGGTTTAAATCATTTAAATCTCCTTGTATAGTATGTGGATATGTATACATATCCGTGAAATCTCTTTGTACAGTATATGGATTAGTATACTTATCCGTGCAATCTCTTTATACAATGTGTGGATATTTATACTGACCATGTATAAAGGATTCACATATTATTTACCAATGAACACATTAGTTCGACAAACTCTCTTCTCCATCTTCAAAAATAAACACTTATTTTTGTCTAACTTATTATCTACAACACTTTTCTTTTTTAATTATGGTGGGTTTTTATTCCGGATGATGACGAATTGATAGTTATTTTATGGGTTGATATTCATCTAAAGAATGAAGAAGAAGATGAACAACTAAATAACACAAATTTTTTGGAGCAGTTGTTGTAAAGGTTGACTATAGATAACGGGAATCCTAATGAAAGAACGGTGAAGTATCTGAAAACAAGGTTAAACGTTATCACTTCAGACGTGAAAGTATATGTATCGACACGGAGATCCTTATATCTTTGGAGGACACCGGTACCTTCGGAAATCGTAAGAAACTTACAGGTTACCTATCCAACAATTTTTTGTGTATGTGTACTGAATTGTTGAATAATTTAATTGTAAATTGATATTGTTTTATTTTGTTGTAGGAGCAATTTTCTTTGGAGAGTTACGAAAAAAAAGAAGGGGAAACCTTTTAGATTTTTTAATTGCTATGTGATTTTGAAAAACAGATTCTCAGAGTATGACCCTTCCCCCTTTGAAGATTCATCCTCTGAATCATCAGATGAAGAGTAAACAATTTAAATAATGATAAGTTTTGTGGGTATATCTCTCTATAAACCCTCACGAGACATAACTCGTCCAATAGGGTCGCATATTGGTTTAAATGCTGGTTGCACGTGCTGAATGTAATCGTTAATCATATGAATATGAAAATAGCTATTATTATTTATTGCAGAAGCACATTACATCATGCTCATCACATTTAAACTCTTACAACAACACATACTAATTATAAAAAAAAGCACATTACATCAATTGATATTCAAACTCTTGATTAAACTAAAACATAACAACATTTATTCAGCCCATGCCACCGTTTCACAGACAAGGCATTTCCAGTAACGTTTTCCATATGTTTTCTTTGCACTTGACCGGTGCATTTTCATAAAGAAATTACAACCCTCGGTTTCATAGGGAATCCCATTGCTGCATTCAAACTCCACCTTTCCTTTTAGTTTGAAGTTCTTACAGAGTTCGTCAACTTTATCTTGTTTTATTGCATCATTCATTGCATCCTCCAAACATTGTGCTTTTCCCGTACATTTAGCATACTCACATTCCAAATACCTTATCTTCTCCGGTATCGACTCTTTTACCTTCCTAGTGCCGGTGCAACCACGTTGGGGACATTTTGTATATATCCATGGGCATTGAAGTAGACTATGATTATCCATGAAACAACATGGACAAACCCCTTTTGCTTCCACACATACTATTTGTTTTCCATTTCTACTCGAACTGTTATAATACATGATTGAGGTTTATATTTGAGAATGAATTGAGATTGTTGTTGGTTAGAAAAAATGTTCTCTAATTATACAAAGAAATATATAGCCGTTGGACACCAGTTCTAAGAAATAGAGCCGTTGGACACGAGTTCTAAGAAATAGAGCCGTTGGACACGAGTTCTAAGAAATAGAGCCGTTGGGCACGAGTTCTAAGAAATATGGCCGTTGGGCACGAGTTTTAATAAATATGGTCGTTGGGAATGATTCCTATATAAGAAAGATAACCATTTCTTCTTTGCAGCATCAATCTACCCATTCTTCTTTGCAGTATCAATCTTTGAGGTGAAAATCAAAGCTAAACATCTATTCAATGGTAAATCAATCAATAACCACCAACTCAATCGAAGATATTCTTAGAAGATGCAAGCGAACCACTCAATCAATTGCTGCAATGGAAAAAGAGATATGTAAAAGAGGAGATCAAGCTACTACGAACGCAACAACGTCTTCATCACCTACCAAATCAAATAATGTGATGGATGAAGTGTTAAGCAAACAAAATCCACAAAAGAAACCAAAAATTCATCATCGGCTGCGACAGAATACGAAGAAAAACTCAAGGCACGGAAACGAGGTCAAGAACAATTCCAACTGAGGGCAAGGTTAAAGGATGTTGTAAAAGAGACGGAATGGATTAGAAACTTTTACCTTCTCAAGGATGATTTTCCAGAAGATCCTAAAGATCATACTATATTTTGGATTCAAGTTGGTTGGGGTCCTTTCGTTAAACCGACGGGTAAGCAACCACGCTTTGATTATGAACCATCCCACATTTGTTCAAGGACAAATCATGTTAGGAGATTATGCATCAAGTAAAATGAGTTTCTCGATAGGTACAGAAGGTACAGGTCCGCTGCACAAGATGCATATAAATCCTGGAGATGAGAACCGTTTTATCATATCGAAGCGGCATTGATCGTTGAATCTCACACCAAGAAAAATAATAACATGTAATGTATTCAGACCTATCGTGCAATGAAGACAGAGCGATACACGCTTTTAATCGAATGATCTATTGTAATTTCTTTTTTAAGTTATTAATGAATATTAGTTTAGTGAAGTGATAATGAAGTTATTAATTTGAATATGAAAACCGTTTCGTTACAACATATTCAAGCCTTTTATTAATTCAAACAACAATTTAAATTAATTTAGACAACACTTTTAAAATTAAGTTAACAACAATACTAACTAGAACTTTAGGACAACACTTTTAATTTAAACCTAGACTAGAATTTAAAAAACTAAACTCAATAAAAGATAAAACAACTAGAGATGGATTACATCATCATCTTATGAATCTTCAATGTTGATTATATTCATCCCCTTCAAGATCTCCTTTTGCTTGCGTCGATAATATTTTTTTTCGTTGGGAGCTAACCGACTAAGGTCCATAGACATTATTGCACTGTCTTGATCTAAATGCATTTGTTGTTGATGCATTTGACCAGTCTGTTGATGAAGCTTTTGCAAATCAAGTTGTTCTTCCATTTCATAACTCGGTTGTTGAGTATACTCCCAAATTGTTTGGTATTGGGATTCTTGTTCTCTCATTTTTTCCTTCCTTGATCGTGTTTCCTTAAGATACTCCAAAATACTAGCACTTTGTTGATAGATCCTATCTTCTTCCATCTTAATCGAAGATGTTCCCTCATCACCTTCTCTAAATATACCTTGCTCACGATCCTTCTTCTGTCTAGCTTGCATTTTTGTTTTTTTTGTTCCTATAGGACGTGCATTATACTTGTAATTCCAATGAGTCTCTCTATTAGAAAGAACTTCAGTACCATCTTCGAATGATACAAAGTCACGATGATTATTAAACAACTCACTGTTTTGGCCCACAATGAGTTCATAATTAAATCCAGGGACCTTTTCTCTAAACATTTCATAACATGCATCATACTTGAATGGTTGCCCTGTTTGAAACTGAAATTGCTCTCGACCTTCTTTTGTCTGAAAAATTTTGTATGTAAAATTTGGTTTATTAAAAACATCACCAACTATATTGAAAACTTAACAAAAATAATAGAATTTACCAAATCTTCTTGGCTCACACTGCTTTTGGTTTGCCAATATATAGCGTTAAGAATGGACACGAATTCTCTGACATCTTTTTTTTATTGCTTTCATCTTGGTTTTTAAGGCTGCCTAATCTCTTCCATTAGGATTGCCGTTGTGTTTGACAAAAATTTGGTGTATACGTATCCAAAACATAGCGTTTTTTTGTCCCGAACCCACAATTTCATCCATACTAACATAAATAAAGGAAGCAGTAAGATCAATCTCTTCCCGTAGAACAAAATTATTAACCATTTTGAATCAAACTAAAATATAAAACTTGAGTAGTAGAAGATAAATATAAAAGTCAAAGAAGTATAGTAAGAAGAAGAGAAATAAGAAATCAATTGATGTAAAGAAGAAGAAATAAGAAATCAATTGATTTGATGTGATTTGGTGTGAGAATTAGAGTGGTATTTATAGAGGATTTTGAAAAAATGACAGTTGGGATCCGACGGTGGAGAAAATAGAGCCGTTATTAATGATGGATGGTTAGGATCGGGTGTGAGAGAGGTGTAAACGTAAAAAGGTCAAACAAATATTTTTATCGAAACGGCTACTCAGTATCCGTAAAGCGTAAAATAATACGGCTACTGGAGTAGCCGTGTGATTTCCCTCCCTTACAAGGCGGATCAGATGTGATCCTTCAAATAGGGAAAGTGAGGGATATCCCTACTCATGTAGGGATACGGGAGATCATAGTGGATGGTTTTCTGAATTTTTCCCTACATTTGAGGGATAGGGAAGGAATGAGAGCGACCATAGTGCTTGGTCTTATTGCAATGATGATTTATGAAATTTTCACATGTAAAAGAAAAAAAGAAAAAAAAAAGAGAAAAAAAAATATTGCTAAGCATATTAATTGTTTGTGTTCGGCCAAACAATATAGATATGGTTTCAATACAGGCAAGTCAAGAGAGCCAATAAAAAGAACTTGGGTCGTATTTTTTTTTTAGCTTACTTTGACGGAAACATGCTCATCTGAATAGTAGAATACGGAAACTCAACTTTCTTTTTGCTTAATCTTAATTTTATTTGGTTGGATTTCAATAAATACTAGATTTTGTGCCCGTGTTATGTCCGGGCGGCTTCGTAAACTTGGTTCACCAATTCAATATACAACAACAAATAGAATGACATAGTTATGCACCAGCTACAGATACAATGTATCACTGGCTCTTTCTTTGAACCATGAAAACCATCATTAATTTATACACTTTAATCGTATTTTTGGTTTGGTGTGATGTGGCTCGCCTCGCACCTCTGCATTTTTATTTGGTGTCGTGGGGCTTCGCCCCGTCCCAATGCATGCTTAGGATTTTTGATTTGGTGTGGCTCGGCTTCGCCTCGCCTGTCCTAATGCATGCTTCGCCACGTCCCAATGCATGCTTGGCTCGGCTTTGCCTCACCCCGTCCCCATGCATTTGTGATTTGGTGTGGCTCGGCTTCGCCTCGCCTCGTACCGATACATGTTTAGGATTTTTGAATTGGTGTGGCTCGGCTTCGCCTCGCCCTGTCCCATGTATTTTTGATTTGGTGTGGCTCGGCTTCGCCTCGCCCCGTTCCCATGTATTCTTAGGAGTTGATTTGGTGTGGCTTGGCTTTGCCTCGCCCCATCCCAATACATGCTTAGGATTTTTTGATTTGGTGTGGCTCGGCTTCGCCTCGCCCTGTCCCGATGGATTTTTGATTTGGTGTCGCGCGGTTGTGCCTTGTCCCGTCCTGATGCATTTTCTATTTAGGTGTCACGTGATTTTGATGTTGGACGAAAACGTGGATTTCGGCCAACAGTGTGAAACACTTGAGGAAAATGAAACATTGAGGGTGTCATCCCATGATAGTGGTGAAAATATCTGATTAGAAAAATTGTATTGACAATTTTAGTAAGAAGGCTGATATTGGGGCGTCACACTCCTTTAAAAGGGCGTCACTTGGATATCTGGTGACCAAAAATCTGGTTAAGGGATACTTTTGATTCAATAGCAATTTGTCCAAAATGACCCTTCAATTAAAACTAATAAAGACAGATGAGGAAGAAGCAAACTGATCCTAGTGATGGTAATCAACATCTCAATCAACCTCAACTTCATCCTCAACTCATTCCACCGATTCAATCAATTGAAGAATGAAGTTTTCAAACTCCTCAACAACAACCCATGGTGTATGTAAGGTAATAATCGAACAAACCCATCTTTTTGTACTCGTTTTTGTGCTTAAATCGAATGAAATCGAAGTAAAATTAGGATTTTATTTACTTTCTGCTAGTGTTACGCCTGGGTACGGTACTAGATTTTTAATCGTAATTTATTTTTTGAAGAACTTATGCCTAGGTTTAGTTCAATTTAAGCGTAAAATTTGATGTGTATGTCGTTCACGTCTAGGTTTAGTTGATTTCCAGGCATAATTCCAATTTACGCCTAGGTTTAGTTAATATCCAGGCGTAATTCCAATTTTACGCCTAGATTTAGTTGATTTCCAGGCGTAATTCCAATTTTACGTCTAGGTTTAGTTGATTTCCAGACGTAATTCCAATTTTACGCCTAGGTTTAGTTGATTTCCAAGCATAATTCCAATTTTACGCCTAGGTTTGCTATATGTCCAACCTAGGCGTAATTAATTAAACTAAATTAAAATTAGCCAAATAAGGGTTGTTTGGTCATCACAAAATTATATAAAATAAGGGATTTTTGATTACTTATGGGTGATTCGTTTTTGTCTTATTAGGTGATGCCCCTCTAAAGGAGTGTGACGCTCCAATAACAACCTTCTTTAGTAATAACCTCACAACTTGAATACGTCAAAATAAATCGTTACCAAGATGATTACGATAATGAGATCAAACGTTAATTGTTATTAATCAACCACTGTTTGGTTAAGCAAAATCATAAGATCTGAAGATGCCTGAAACAAATATCATTAGATAGTTGGCGGGTAGCATTATATTCTACAAATATCCCAAGGGATGCAAGCTAATTAAACGGTATCCGATACTAAAGAAGTCAATAAGCATAATTCAACTTTTCTGTTTCATCTTTACGCCACCTTGTGAAAGGTTTTTATGCATACACTATTTTTTATATTGCCTTACAGCAATCACAGTGGGCGAGTAAAACTATAAATATGGTCCACAAAGCAGACATAGCGGGATGGACTAAAGAGCAAAACCCGGACTAAAACCAAATCTCAGAGTATATTTAATCTGGGACCAAGACTAAAACCAAAACCAAATATAGTCGAGCGGACATTATAAGTGCGCCTGATACCGAGCGAAGGTATAATGTGAGCCTGATGAGTGGGACGAAGGTATAATGTGAGCCTGATGATGGGGCGAAGGTATAATGTGATCCTGATGGATGGTGGGGCGAAGGTATAATGTGATCCCGTGATGGGGCGGACGTATAAAGTGATCCTGACCAAATTTACTCTTCCACCCTAGTGTAACACCACATACTAAACTTAAATTTGGTCGTTCTTTTTGCTATTTGATTTATGGTTTTGATCACACCATTGCAGTTGCTCTTACATAATACGCTTCCTAATTTGTATTGAATTACCACAAAAGAGAATGGATTTAAATAAAAAGAACTGCATAGTAAACCTCTTGTATAGCAGCATAGCATTCATACATTCATTCATTGATTCCAGCCAATTCCTGCAAAAATTCATATACAAATACACACTCATTTAGGCCAAGACGCTTATATTCTCTAATCCAGTTCATTATCGGCCCATGCTCGTGCAATACCAACACCCATAACACCTTTCTGGATTTCAACTCGATCTTCATTAGCCACTCTACAACAACCAACTGCAACATCTCACCACCATTTCCCTGGAAAACTTAGCTAATGTTACTCTTCATAACATTAGCTTCTTCATTTAATTCAGCTTCAACCTCTAACCAACAGTAAAACCACTGCACCTTCTCCACCACCAGAAAAATCATCTCCTCATTCATATAAAGCAACCACCATGCCCATCTTATACAGTTGGACCAGTAGCACAACTAAACCTTTCTGGCTTCTGAATCAAGCCCTATCCTGCACTAAGAAACTTCCATTTTTCAATCTGCCATCTCGATATCCACTACTTTGAATACAACCAGCAGAACCCCTTTTTATTTTCTAACCAAACTCCTCTGCAAACCCTTTGAAACCCCAGCTAAACCCATCATAACCAGCTCGCAGCAAACACCATTTCTCCCTGCAATTTATTCAAAAATCACAACAACCCCTCTCACTTTCCTAACTGATTGGCTTTACGTCAAATGGAAAACAACAAAACAATTACAACTCTCATGGTCTACACCGGCAAATTTCTCAAATTGAAACCGAAAAAAAAATCTTCAATTAATCTAAAACACCAGTACATTTCTCAAATAGAAGACCAAGTTTCGCATACCACCCAGAAGAATGTATATTTAACAGAAATAAGCTTATGACTGACATAGTCTACACTGAATCCAAAGTCCATGTTTATATGTGTAAAATAGAAGTCCATGTTTAGCATACCACCTAACACAAATCCAAAGTCCTATTGAATGGTAACGATCTATTACCACTAAAGCAGATGGTCTCATTAAATCAAAATCTGGAAAAAACCATGAATGACAGAGACATTGCGAAAGAGCAAAACCAAGAGATTTACCTATACACGCAAATTTCACATGCCCGAAATGTGCCACTCCATTGTGGGCTTACTGCAAATAGGAGAAGATCAACGAGTTATTCTAATACTCAGTATCGTGTTATTTCCTGTAACTGCAACTATACTTCATACATATAGATCGTGCAAGAGAGTGTGAAATAAATTTTAATAAGCATACATGGTTTCTGGTTCATGGGATTTTAATAAGCATACATACATGCTTCAGTAAAGAAAGAATAAAATGATCAAATTACCTTGCATGGGATTCTCCACGAATAGTGGTACAAAAGATACAATCCTTTTTGCCTTTCTCATTCTTGTCGACAACACCATTAGAGAAACATCTGATATTTTTTGTGGACGGAGATGAGAACAGAGAATTGTTATCCATGAATGACCGACTACGAATTAACCAAGTATGACCCAATTTCAGTATATGAGAAATAAAAACCCTAAATTGTTACGACTACATCTGCAGTATACTGAGCTCATATCGAAAACACTTACATATGATTTGATTGAGAAAATAAAACTGTATACCCAAAAATCTATAAGGGTATGATTGATTACTGTATAACGAATTGAAGTTTGAAACTCGTCGGATGAGTATAAGCAAACGGGAATAAAATTTATCAAAAGTGAGAGGAAAGGTATGGGTGGTGGATCAGCTTGTTCTCTGAAAACCCAAATTGATTTCAACACCCAAATTAATCAAAAAAATGTACAGATTAAAAATTCTAGGGTTTGCACATATTTACCTTCTTCTTCTTTTGCATCGTATTTGTGATTCAACTTAGCCTCCTAAATTTCCTGCAAACATAAACTTGCCACATAAAGCAAACATAAATCGTAAAAACAAAAACGGAGAAGAAGCAAAAGATCAAATCACCATTGTCATCTCCTAATTAGCTTAAAAAACATCTCTCAAATCTTAAATGTATAAATTGACTACCTTCGAACAAACCTCACTGATCGAATTTACAGCACCAACAAACCCTAATCGACTGAACACAATCTTCAACAGAAAAAACACCACTTCAAATTCACAATCATCTGAAACCCTAACTTAGGATTATAAAGGATTAGAAAAATAAAAACAGTGAGTGATGAAGGTTTAGGGTTATCGGAGGCGAGAGAATAAAGGAGATTTTTTTATTCATAGCAGAGAGCCAGAGATATGGCGATTAAGAAGACGTTCGATGGATTGGAAGCATATCATTGGTTTTCTTTTCTCTGTATCATGATTAATGATTTGTTTCTCAGGGTAAAAACCCTGGTTTTGTTCGTAGGGTTTGTTCTTAGGTTTTTCGTGAACGGAATAAGTTTATTTTATGTTCGTGGAGGAAATCCTTTTGTGAAGGTTTTTTTTTTTTTGTATTTTTGTGCGAGAAATCCATGTTTTTCTTTCCTATGAGCAAAAGGAGAACGGAGCAATTCTAAGAGTGGGTGAGGATCACCGTTGAAGGAGGAAGGAGGTACTCCACCGTTCAACGTGGAGCTCATATGATTTAGGCTTTTAAAGGAGTTAGATTTGTTATGGTTTAAAGAATATTTGAGGAAAAAAATTGGAGATATAATAGGGAAAAATGAATTATGACAATAAAGATTTTATCAATACTAGGGAAAAATGAATTTGGCAGAAAACTCTGCAGTTAAGCGTGCTCGGGCGGAAGTAATCCAGGGATGGATGACCTCCCGTGAAGTTTCCGTTGGATTACCGCAGCGATGCCCGTTGAAAACCCCACACTGCCGGATAACCGCAGTGACTAAGTGGGGACAGTATCAGCGGAGGGTCGGGTCATTACATATTTACCACCCATATTTTTCCTATTTGCCACCTCTCTCAGAATTTTGAAAGTAATTTTACTTTTCTACTCTATTTTTTCCAATATACCACCTTAAAAAGTCAAGACTAACTATTATCACTCCTATTTGTCTTCTTCTTCATTCATTTTCCATTCCCATTAAAAACTATTAACATTCAATTAAAATTTCATATAATTATACTACACCAAAAAATTATTATTTCTTTATCCTTTGTTATTATAATTCGTCAAACTAATCTGCAAGCAATACATAAATCATTATTAATATTATGGAAGATTTGATAATTAAAAATTTAGGATAAAATGACCAAACTTTAGACAAATCGTACATCAGAAAACAAACTTTTGTAGTCTTATTGTGCTAGTTATGATTTAGATTTCTTATATTGTTTATGTTAGACATAATTTTGTAGTCCTATTATGCTAGTTACGATGTTAGATTTCCTATATTGTTTATGTTAGTTCAACTGAAACACACATAATCACCGGTGACTATACTGAATAACATGTATGTCTTCATGTTTTGAAATTTTGAGTCGTTCGTAAATGAACGACTACAAACACTCTAAATCTCACTGAAATTATTTTTTTGCATCTACGAAACATGACAAGTGAGTTAAAGTGGATTTGTAGATGGTGGATTTTCGACAAGGGCTAAAATTATAAAATCATAATTATACATGTTCCTGATCCATCAATCAGATGAGTATTGAGGCTCATGTCTCTCATTGAAGCATGAAAGCTCATGCCACAAGAATCTCTGACTGAGAATACTGTCTCTCAGAGTATATGTAGATGTGTAGTCTCTCAACTGAGGCAACGGCATATCTCATGAATACTGAGCAATTTCAGTAAGTTATTCTATATAGAACCGCAAGATTAGACGGCTCCTAGACAACTTGCCTGTTAGTATAGAGCAATAACGTCTTCAGGATGTAACAATGTTTTCCCTGACTATATAGAAGAAGTATGACGCTTCAACAAGCTCATATCACTCAATTCCTGAATAATTAATGCTCCTAGACGATCGTACTAGTATAGAGCCCTCAATTAATTATTCCTAACTCATTAGATTCATTAACTCAATCCCTGGAAAATATTCTAGGTTTTTTCATAATATTTCGCTACTGCAATTCATGGTTCTTCCCAACAGAATTCCATGGGTTAGTAATAAATATTCAACACACGGGCATCTGAGCCACTATCGAGTAAGTCCCGACCAAAATGGTGCAAGTGTACTCCGCAATATTGCACTAACGAGCACTTGAATGCACGAACGAGCATTCCAAAACACGAAGGAACGATGAACCTATGCAAAATAGGAAGAAAATAATAAATAATAAAATATTAATCATGGCGCTTGGGGACTGGGCCCACCGGCCGGTCGGTCGTGCCGTGGTCAGTCCCACGCCCAATTTTATATTTTACCATAGTTTTATTATTTTCCTTGATCTCATGAAAATTCCCTCATTTGAAAAAAATTCCTTCGTTTCAAAGAAACTCCTCAATTTTATGGTGTTTCCTTCACATCAAGGAAATAATAATTAATTAGGAAAGGTGTGCGGGACCAAGCCTACTAGCCGGACGGTCATGCCCTAGTTGTGGCCGGTCCCACACCTTGTATTCCTTATTATTTTTTATTATTTCCTTGATCTCATGAAATTCCTTGATTTCATGATATTTCCTTCACATTAAGGAAAAAAGATAAAATTAGGGAAACTCGTGGGACCGGGCCCTAGCCGGTCGACCATGCCCAAGCTGGTCCCACACGCCCTTATTTTATTATTATTAATATTATTTTTTTCCCTCATCTCATGAAAACTCCTTCACATCAAGGAAACTCCTTGATTTCAACAAAACTCCTTGGTTTCAACAAACTCCTTGATTTCATGATATTTTCCTAAAATCATGAAAATAATATAAAATTAGAAAAAGTGTCATGGGACCTGGCTCTTTGGCCTGCCGGACATTTCTTGGCCATATCTGGTCCCACACTTCATGATTCCTTCATTTTATTATTATTATTTCCTTCATCTTATGAAGTTTCCTCAGTTTCAGCAAAATCCTTGATTTCTTCATATTTTCTCAAAATGTTGCTCAAACGCACATCAGAAAATATCAAAATTCACATGACTGAGACACGGACACTCCGGCGATGTGAGCATGTTACCTTGACCAACCAAGGTTGCCTCTTTGGCTTGCAAGGAGCCGGTCCCACGCATTTTCACAATTTGACCTAATTTGCACAATCACACGTATTATGACTAGAATCCTTCCAAACAACTTGGAATTTCATGGAATGATCGTCAGTCGATCCCGTGATCAACCAGGGACGGTTTCATGACCTCTTGGTCGGTCCCTCATCCCTTCATAATTAATTAGGTTTTATCACCTAAGGCTCAGGCGAGCATTATTTTAATAAATGATTAGACCAACATTTAATCATCCTTTCACCAACTCGTCTTCAAGAGACTTTGGTATTTGCTCACTCGAGCATTTGGGCGCTACATGGTCGACCCATCATCCCATGTAGTCGGTCCCTCCTTCTCCGTGGTTAATTGTCATTAAACCATCAATTGATCATCAATTGATCGAATTAGGGTTTCGAGTCCAGGGTTCATAATTCCAGATTCGAATGCTAATAATTTTATGACGATCCGATGATCAACATTTTTATTAATTATACTCGGTTCAGAGTATTTTAAAATAAAATAATATTTTATTTGGTCATGCTACCAATAATTCATCAAACGAGCAACATTTGCTCAAATGAGCAATATTTGCTCAGACTAAGGAATATTGGTTCAATTATCAGTATTCAACAATTCATCAAGTGAACAATATTTGTTCACCTTAACTATCAACATTTATTCGACAATTATACTTCTGTCTCAACAGACACGTTCGATTCATGAGTCTCAGAACATTTGCAAATCACGTTCGAATCAGTGATACAAGGACTCATTGTCCCATGAAGTCAACAACTGACTAACTAAATACACGTCTGCCTTGAAGACTCCACAATCACGAGACATCAATCGTGTTACATGGGGGGATATTAACTAGGGTTTTGGTCTGGCAGTCTACGGCATGTGTGTTCATACACACGATGAGAATGTGAGCAAGTCGTGCAATCAGTTGAAGGAGCTAGCAAAGTAGTGGGTAGAAAATCAACCAAGTCTCCGCACGCTAAACAACTAGTTTTAACACGATTTCCACTTCCCGACTCTTTGACTCCAGCAACTGTCACACTTCATGGGATCAAGATGTTTACAATTCTAGCAATATACATAAGTCTCTGAATCATGATTGAAAACAAGACAATCTTTCGTCAAACATACAACAAAGAGATTAACATCTCAACGTCTGAGCAATTACTCTCAATAGAGCAAATTCAATCAATCAGAACTCATCTTATATCTTCACGCAGAATACACGACACACCTACAATCTTCGATCACCATTGATCTCACACATTTCTCAGCTTCCCTCCTACAGATCGACCCATCCTCACTTGTGACCGAATTGACTCTGGAACGGCCATTGTCTTGGTTTAGGCCGGAGTCCTACAGATTTATCTCTCGAACTTAAAGCACTCCCTTCTTGCAGTGCATCTGTGTGAGGTTAAGCATTTCGCTCGGTTCAAGGAGTCCCCTCCGCACGGTCGTCTCCTCAATTCCGTAAAAACCAGCAAATCGTTTTTCCCCATCTACATATTGGCGACCAAAGTGGGAGATCATTCTTTCGGTTGCAATCTCGATTCTCACAAAGATGGTCGGTCTTAGATCAAATTCAGTTACTCAAAACTCCAGTCAGAATCTCTTAAATGGTGACGCTTCTCTGGCTCATCCGATTGATTCTGGTAATATTCGTCATCTGTACGTTACTACTCCTTTTATATCTATTAATGCATTCAATGGATAAATTCTGTCACTAGACGAACTGGGACGAAGGCAGGATATCTTAGAAAGGAACATAAATCGATTGAAGGGAGCGATCGATAATTTGTTCAACTGCATGGTGTACCTGACAAGAATTTTAGGAGCTCAAATTGTGTAGCGCTCATCTCTCGACACCACTGACGCTAGCTCTCAAGCCAACAGCTTTACCACCTATGAGAAGCCGGTGGATCAAGAAGTCACACACTTGATTGAGAATTATGTGAACTCCTGCACTTCTCAAGGGATCAACGTACGAACACGTTCGTTGCACTCAACCAAATATCATCAGACATGCAACTAACTCCGTCATGCTTAGCTGTTAAAGAAGCATCCATGATGTCTGAGCATCCGATCAACAATATCACCTTCGTAGAAGAAGATCGCATGGCAGATGAAGGGCATAATCGTGCCTTATACGTGACGGGTTTTATCAAAGACTCTGAATTCAAAAGGGCTCTTGTCGATACGGGCGCTTCTACAAATATTATTACTATGAAGACCCTCAAAGCGACCAAGTTCCCACAGAGTAAAATTGTTCGCCATCCCATCTTAATGACAGGTTTTGAAGGGAGCCAGATCCATACATATGGGTATGCATACATAGACTTGAAGGTAGGGCCTATTTAACCAAAAGCCAAATTTCATGTGATCGAACAAGAGCCTGATTATCACATGATACTCGGACGACCATAGCTCCATGACAATAAAGTGGTTCCTTCGACATACCATAAATGCATGAAGGCTCTGCTAAATAACAAAATTATTCGTATTGCGGCTTCATCATCTCCTTACGCCCCGGTCTATGATTCTGAATTTCTTGAGTCTCAAAAGGATATCCCTGAACCTCCAAGAAATATTTACAGTACTCCACTCCCATGCTGGAAGTCCATTGAAGAAGTTGTTGACAAACCATCATCCTTAGGTGCTAAGTCGATCGAGTTATCTGCTAAACCGATTAAACGCCGCAAGGATCAGGTCTCAACCCCGAGGTCCAATTCCATAGCCAGTCATGACGCAGAGGGGAGGATCATATCGCCGACGCAAAGATTAGCAATTAACTGGGGAGAACGATGAAAAGTCTCCCCGCCCGGAAGAATCATGTCAGAGCGAGTCATCACTCGAAGAAGAGGTTCAAGACGCTCCACGATAATTTCAAGACGACACTGATTCCACCACTTATGATCTCGAAACAATCAATATCGGGACAGAAGATAATCCAAGGCCAATTTTAATTAGTTCCGCGCTGTCACCAGAGGAACGAACGGAGCTGATAAATCTGCTGATAGAATATCAGGATGTCTTCGCCTGGACGTATGAAGAAATTCCTGGTCTAGACTATAAATTAGTTACGCATCATATGCATATCACTCCTGGCTCCAAAGCTGTCAAACAACCGCCTAGGCAGTTCAGACACGAAGTCGAGGAACAAATCAAAGTCGAGATTCAGAAACTACTAACAACATGATTCATCAAATCTATTCAACATCCAACATGGTTGGCAAACGTTGTTCCCGTCTAGAAAAAAAATGGTCAAATCAGATGTTGCACTTATTTCAGGAATCTGCACAAATGTTGTCCAAAGGATGATTTTCCCTTACCCAACATTGATATGCTCGTTGATGCAACCAGTGGTCACTGTATGTTCTCATTCATGGATGGTTACAGTGGATACAACCAGATCAAGATGTATGAGCATGATGCCAACAAGACCGCATTCCGTACTCCTATTGGAACTTTCACTACACCGTGATACCCTTCGGATTGAAGAATGCAGGTGCCACTTATCAACGAGCCATGACTGCCATATTCCACGACATGATGCACAAGAAAGTGGAAGACTATGTTGATAATGTGGTGGTAAAGTCGAAGACTCGAGCATCCCACCTCGAAGTTCTGAGACAAGTTTTTGAAAGATGCAGAGAATACAAATTAAAGATGAATCTTCTGAAGTGTGCTATTGGTGTTTCCTCCGGAAAGTTTCTAGGATTCTTGGTCACCGCAGAAGGAATCAAAGTTGATCCAGACAAGACGAAAGCCATTACTACCATGCCTCCTCCACGCACTGTGAAAGAACTCCAGAGTTTTATGGGAAAGGTAAATTATATTCGACGCTTCATTCCTGGATTGGCTGAACTTATTGCTTAGTTCACCCCTCTACTGAAGAAAGGAGCGAGTTTTACATGGACAACCGTCTAACAAGAAGCATTCCAGAAAATACAGCAGATACTACTATCACCTGCTGTCATGAAATATCCAGTGCAAGGACGGCCACTAATACTCTACACGGCTTCCAGCGATGTCGTTATCGGAGCACTTCTTGCTCAAGAAAATGAAGAAGGTATCGAACGTCCGATTTACTACTTCAGCCGTACGATGAGGGACGCTCAACTCCGATACCCAAAAGCTGAAAGAGCATGTCTAGCATTGGTGCATGCAATCCAGAAATTCAGGCACTATTTGTTATCCAACAGAGTCGTGCTCGTCTCTAAGGCTGACCCTATAAAATTTCTACTATCAAAGCCAGCCTTGATAGGGAGACCAGCAAAATGTCTACTTCAGATGTCAGAGTTCGACATAGCTTGTGTACCACCTAAAGCAATCAAAGGCCAAGCAGTTGCAAATTTGCTCGCTGCTTTTCCAGGGGAAGATACAACAATGTTACATGAAGATGTTGTTAGAGCACTGCTCGGTTGAACCCACTAGCGTTGGTATGTCAATTTTAGTTGCCAAAATGCATTCTTGATTTAGCATACTAAAGATAGTTTCGGACTAAAATAGGTCTAAGAAGTTGAATCGAAGCTATCCTTAAAGGATGAAGATTGAAGATTGAAGACTACAAGAAGACATCAACAATTACTTCATCAACAAAGGTATGTGATTGATTTCATTTGGATTCTTGTTTAATTCTACCTTTCTAATCTATCAAGATATACGCTCACTCTATGAAACAATTCCGATGACGGTAAATGTACATTTATGTATATATACTTGAGGTTATTTGATTCATGAACTTGGAGACAATAACCTTTATCCTTATAAAGAATCTCATGTTATAGTGAATGAGCTTACGAATCCAACGAGCCAAGAATCACTCAATTCCGAGTTATAACGATGAGGTTATGAGTGATTTGTTAAAGTTCGTTAGTAGGAAACAATCCATGGGATGTTTGTAGTGGTTCATGGACTTGGGCCCAATTCGTGACTAAAAGTTATTTTTGGTCAAGTTGGTGATGTTTCCTTGTCTAGGCAAGATGGCTATTATTCCAAACATATTTGATTACCATATTAAATTGTTTGTGATAACTTTTATTTCCTGCCTAAGTTAAAATTGATTTATTCACATAAATAAATATTTGCAAATTAATTATTTATTTAATTATTTATGCATAATATTTATAACCTAGGAAAGACTCCCATAATTAGAAGAGTCTTGAAAAAGGAAAATAGCTTTGCTTAGCTTCCAAGCTATTGTTCACCATAAATAAAGGGTTCGGGAGTTTACACGTTTTTCATCCCCTTTGTAAAAATTGGTGTTAGCTTTGAGGTTGTTTTCCACGTCTCCTGTTCTTCGTGAACAAGAGTGAGATAAAAGTCTTTGTATTGGGGATCACAAGTCCGAGTTGGATTTAATCTTCGTGATTGATCATACAACTTGTAATCTAGGTTTTCACCTCTTGTTTATTCTAAGGTTTTCTCTTATGATATAAAACCATTCAAGAGTTGTTGATCATAAACCCTAGGTTTTGATAGATTTCAGTTTCCGATAGTATACCAACACTTGTTAGTCGAAATCGGAGACTAGAAAGAAAAACTTCTATTGAGGCATCTCGTAAAAATCCTTGAGAAGTTTTAAACAAGATATCTCTAGATTTTTTCTAGTTGTTCTTGTTGTAGAATTATTAGGTTTTTCTTAACTTGGAAATTGATCTTTGGAATCGCCCAAGTTCACTTACGAAAATCAGGTTCACGGACTCCTTGTGTGTACGTATACTGATTGTAAAATAAAACCCTAATCTACAAGTTTGTTTTGATATTACTTTTACCTAGTAATTGTTTTTATCAAAACAAACACAAGATTTCTAAAACCTTGATTCACATCTAAAGGGAAATCAAACTGGTGTTTTGTGCAAACAAAATATCAAATCGTATCAATCGTGTTGGTGTATCTTCTAAAGAGAACCTTGGGTTCTGCTAGAAGATTTGCGTGAAGAATTTCTAAAGAGAATCGGTATTCTGCTAGGAGTTCTACAAGTGCTGAAGAAGGTATTACATCTAGTCCGAATAGGTAGTAGGAAATTGGTGTAACCGCTTATAATCATTGTGTGTTTATTCTGGACTAGGTCTAGGGGTTTTTCTGCATTTGCGGTTCCTCGTTAACAAAATTCTGGTGTATGTGTTATTTCTTTTCCGCATTATATTTTATTTATATAATAGAAATATCACAGGTTGTGCGTTAAGATCAATCAGTTCTTGTATCCGGCCTTTGGGTTGTTGAGTGAATTGATTGACACTTGAACATTGGTCTTTGGTACCATTCAAGTTAATCCTCTTATATTCAATCGGGCTCGCAAATTCCTATTTGCTGATTGCGGATTGAATCAAGAGATAGAGATATAAAACTCTTTGATATACTTTTCTTAAGATTGAGTCTGACTGTTTAGTTGATTCTCTTGAAAGTATATTGGAGTTAGTCCATTCAGATTTCCAAACGAATTATTGGGTGTTGTTGTTAGACCCCCGTTTTTCAGATGTGCCCGGCGAGTTTCCAGAAGTTTTAATCATCAAAGAAGAAACGTGGCTTTTATACTTTGACGGACCCGCCACCCTAGCAATGATACCGGGCGTAGTGCTAGTATCTCCATCTGGCGAAGTCTTCTCACATTCATTCAAGCTGGATTTTCATTGTACCAACAGTTCAGCAGAATATGAATCTTTCTTACTAGGCTTGTCTTTGTCCAAGCAAGCAGGAGATACACACCTTGAGATAAGGGGAGATTCAAAACTACTGCTCAATCAAATGAACGGAGCATACTCTCTCAAATAAATCACGCTTTCCCCATTCAGAGCTGAAGCTCAGAGGATATTAACTCATTTTGCTGATGCGATGATCGTCCATACTGGACGAACTAACAATAGGCATGCCGACTTCCTGGCAACTCTCGCTTCTAAGCTGCAATTCGAAGGAGCAGAGAAAACAATCACGGTACAGAGGCGTACTATGTCATCTACCTGGCTTGATCAAGTCGAAGACATTCAAGCAAACGATTGGTGAGCACCTATTATTCATGAATTGAACAGTTCTCTTTCAGAAGGGAAAGTCAGCCTCAAGGAATTAAAATATTTTTTCTTGCTTCACGGAGCGTTATACTATCGAAATCCCGATGGGTCCTTGTCACGATGTCTTGGAAACGACGAAGCGGAAGAACAACTCAAACGCATACATGAAGAAATCCGTGGACAGACGTTGGTGGTAACACTTTACAGAAAGCTTCAAAGGATGGGATACTATTGGCCTTCCATGGAGACTCAATCAAGAATCCTGCAAAGATCTTGTCCTAATTGTCAGACGCCTCCTCATCACTTAGAAGCTCTGACAGTCCATCACACTGGGGACTGGAGGGAGCCTTACATCAAGTACCTTCGAGAGAATGAATTGTCGTTGGAAAAGAAAGAAACAATCAAACTCATTCAGAGAGCTAAAAGATTTGTCTTTCTTGATGGAATCCTATAACGCAAAAGTTTTGGTGGGAACTTAATGTCATGCTTAGATGAGCATGAAATCCCAACAATTTTAAAAGAGATGCATGATGGAGAGCATCAGGGAAAAAGGAAATTATTTCTCCAGATTCATGAGAAATATTATTGGCCGACCATGGAAGATGATGCAGCTGCGCACGTTCAGAGGTGTCATCAATGCCAAATCCATGTTAATCTCATCCACACTCCTTGTCTTCCATTGAATTCTGTGAATAGTCAATGGCCTTTCTATAGCTGGGGACTGGATATCATCGGGAAGATCAATCCAGCATCTTCAAAGCAGCATGAATACATCATCACTGCAACTGAGTATTTTACCAAATGGGTTGAAGCCATTCCTCTCTGAAGCACCACTGGAGTCACGATTGCAGCCTTCATCAAAGAATACATAATATATAGATTCGGTGTTCCTAAACACATCGTCACCGATAACAGAACTCCTTTTTCCAACAAGCACGTGACAGAACTGCTCGAGGAATATGACATCAAGCAAGTCTTCTCCACACCATACTATCCCCGGGGAAACGGACAAGCAGAAAGCACCAACAAAACTTTGATCTGAATTCTCAGTCGAACAATTCATGATAATCCGCGAACGTGGCATGAACAATTGCCTATGGATTTATAGGCCTATCAGACCGCACAAAGGAGCTCGATCGGAACTTCACCGTACTCTCTCGTCTATGGAGCCGACGCCATACTCCCAATAGAAATCAAAATTCCTTTAGCAAGGATTGCAACAGCCAGTGGAGTACAGTGGGATAAAGCCGAAGTGTCCAACTCGAAAATTGTTGAACTGGACATGCTTGAGTCGATGAGGAAGGTAGAAAAATACGTAGAAGCATACAAACAAAGGATCTCCAGAGCTTACAACAAAATGGTAAGGCTAATTAATTTACAAAAATTAGGTTTTTTGCGCCCTGCGCAATATTTCGAACCCTATTGGTCGAGACCAAACCTAGGTAATCTAGGAAATCAATCCGTCATGGACTAGTAGGAGAAAAGTCCTACCAAAAATCATAAAGCAAGAAGTAAAAGAGGAGGCGCGACCACGCCACTTGGCCGGCCAGTTCGCCCTAGCAGGCACTGCCTGTGGCTGACTGGCCACGCCCCATAAAATTGCTTGTCAGCCATCTTCCCTATCGACCAATCAGATCGCTTTAAACCCGCCACACACACTTTTAAATAAAGTTGGAAGTTGGTTGGTCGATGATAATTCCTTAAGGAATCTAATCTAGGATTGTCAGTCTCAAAAACGATCACAGCCGCACATTTTGCTGGCTGGTTTACCAAGCTTGGCCTCCTCTTGACGTGACCGGACAAGCGCCACCGTGCATACCGGTAGGCCAACTAATTCCTTGGCTGATCGAAATCCTTCCAACTCGCAAGCGGAGCCACCAAACGTCTACCCAAAGTAGGTTGGCCGCGCGAGTTATAAAACCCTAATTTATGTTAGCAGCAGCATATTGCTGCCGCAAAACGATCTTGGCCGCCCAACTTCGCCATCCGAATTGACCGGCCTAGATTCAATCTCAATCAATGGGAACAGTGCGGATACGCTCACCAGCGGCCGAGCTATTGTGCTTGCCAGACGAACCGCTCCCAACACGGCGCCAATACCAAAAACGTTGGCCACACGGCTTTTTAAAGCCTAAATTAAATCAACGACAGCCATTAACTGCCGCAAATCATCTCGGCCTCCCAACTTCTCCAGATGAATTGACCGGCCTAACTCCTATTTTAGGTAGCCAATCCCCTTCCATAAGCTACGATCGGCCAAGCCACGGCCTCCCCATATGGCTCCCAAATGATCGTCCAAAAGGGGCTGGTCGAGCCGCTTACATGAATTTTAAGGCAGCCATTAACTTCCGCAAATCATCTCGGTTGTCCAACTTCGCCATCCGAATTGACCGGCCTAGATTAAATTTTAGGCGACCAATAATATGTCACCATAGTCGCCAGCCATTACTCTCCTATAGAGACCGACCGGCTTGCCTTTGGCGCACGTGAATAGCTTCTGGAAGCTTCCTGAAAATGGCCGGTCATGCTCCTTTAAGACATTAAGATCCGCGACTGATTTAAGCGAGCTTTATACAACGATGCTTCACATGCATCAATTATTTTGAGCTGCTTGCTTAAAAGCGATGTTCTACATGCATCGAAGACAATACGATATTTTATGAGTATCAAATAACTTAGTTATTTAACCTAATAGCATCACATTCTATTCTTGGCGGCAAGTCTCATGACTTGGCTCGTCACACATGACTATCCGCCACCCAGGTTGCGCGCGATTGGTCAGAATATCTAGGTCTTGAACACAAGACCCACTCAGCAACCTGCGGCATACTTTCCACGAAAATACTCGAGACATCAAACATGTCACAAACTGGGGGATGTTCATCAGGGTATTGGTCTGGCGGTTTACAGCGTGCGTCGTGCAACGCGCCCATTACGAGAAAGTGTCAGGAAAGGGCGGTCGATCAATAACGGTAAGAGAGTAGTGGGTGTAAGGCTGACCAGTTTTTCCTTATGATGGAAACGTGACGGTCACCACTTTTTACACAACCCCACTTATCCACTACTTAATTGTCTCCACTTCTTACGAGATCAAGGTGTGCTCAATCAGGACTTGTATAAATAGTTTTTCAACCTATTTCGAAAACAACAGTTAGTGTTATCAACACAAGTATCCAGAAAATACCAAGAACTGATTGCTTACATTCCGCAAGCCAGATCCATATTATGATACAAGTCATAAACAACCACACCTTCAAAATCCAATATTTTTTGATCTCAACACCTTCTTCGCTTCCCTCCCTAAGATCAACCCTTCTGCTTCACTTTGTGACCGAAGCAAGTCTGGAACGGCCATTTCTTTGTTTAGGTCAGAATTGTACAGATTGATCTATCGAATCTAAAGTACTCCCGTGCATTGCATTTGTTTAGGGTTTAGATTTGTTTCTCGGCGGCACACCCAAATTTACCAAAACCAGCAGAATCAGTTTTTACCCCAAAACATCATGTTTTCATCTTACGGTGAATATTGAATGCTTTGTTACCAAGGTAGCATTGATTGCAAACCATGATTTGAAGACTATATAAGGGAGAACTCTAGAAACTGGGAAACCTAATCCCCACACCTCCCGTGTGATACTAGTTCCGACTAGAGTCGATTCTCCTTTAACCTAGGTTTTTCTAAAACCATAATAGGTTAACGACTTAAAGACTTCATTGGGATTCTGAAGCCAGGCCCAACTATTTTCTCTGTATTTGTGTGTTCTGATCTTATCTTTTTCTATTGTATTGAATACTATCTTCTCTAAATTAGCTCGAGATTTAATCTCTGATAAGTAAGATAAAAAGTAGTCACAAACATTTTCGCCTCAAAGTTTGTGATTCCACAGTATCTTGTTCCGCTACCATACAGTTAAGATCATTGTGAGGTGATTTATATTATTAGGCTATTCTTTGGGAATATAAGTCCGATGTATCAATTGGTTCATGTTCACCTTGATTTATCAAAAGACGGAACAAAAACTCGTAGGTATTTCTGTGGGAGACAGATTTATCTATTCAATGAACTTTTCTGTGTAAGACAAATTTGTTTATCAAGTCTTCGACTTTGGGTCGTAGCAACTCTTAGTTGTGGGTGAGATCTGCTAAGGGAATCAAGTGCGTAGAGTCCTGTTGGGAACTTGGGATTCAGAATCGTAAGGAACGCGACTATACCTTAATCAGTGTGAGATTGGTTAGGGCAGAACTACATTCCAGTCGAAAGTTAACTTCTAGTAGGCTAGAGTCTGTAGTGGCTTAATACACTGTGGAGTTCAAATTTGTACTAGGTCCCGGGGTTTTTCTACATTTGCGGTTTCCTCGTTAACAAAATTTATGGTGTCTATGTTATTTCTTTTCCGCATTATATTTTTTATATAATTAAAATATCATAGGTTGTGCGTAGTTCAATCAATTGGTGAATCCAACCTTTGGTTGTTGATTGAAATTGATTGACGCTTGGATATTGGTCTTTGGTACCATCCAAGTTATTTCTCTTATTAATCCGGCTCACAGATTTCTATTTGTTCGATTGCAGATTGATTTGAGAAATTGAGATATAACTCTTGGATATATTTTCCTTGATTGAGTCTGACTGTCTAGTTGATTCTCTTGGAAATATATTGGAGTTAGTCCATATAGATTGCCTAAACGAAACATTAGGTGTGGTTGTTAGACCCCCCGCTTTTTCACGTAATACACAAGATTGAGTACTGGTACAACTTAGTATCTTTATTGCAACAAAATGAAAGAAATTGTATGGTTAATTACCCGATGCTCTCTTATCCAGTTGTTCATCAAATATAACTAGACACCACCAGAGATGGCTAGAGTTCTGCAAAAGCAGTGCCGGAAACTTCTTCTCCTACCAGAACCTGAAAGCAAGCCAACACGTGCACTAGTTCTTTTGATGCTATTATCTATCCATTTTAGCTTCTGAATTGTAATTGTGTTGCCAGCTCATTACTCTTATGTCACTACAAAGACATGGTTGCTCACAATGTCAAGAAGACCAAAAAAGATGTTAGAGCATAGCTCGGTTGAACTCACCAAGCGTTGGTATGTCAAGTTTGGTTATCATATTTTAGTGTGTCAAAACTCATCTAAAGTCGCTTGATTATATACTAGAGTCAACTTCGTTTAGGTTAGACCAGAAAGTCTAGGAATGTTGAGACATACAAGTATTACTCCGAAGATCTGAAGAAAGTGAAGAAGTAGGGAACTACAACGACGACGTCATCCTTCCACTTGAGGTTAGTAATATTTACTTGAACTATTTCATTCCTAACGTATCTCTCAAGTCGTGCTATATTGAAAACATAACTGCGAAGATGTACATATTGTATAATACTCTAGTGATGTGACATGGTCATAATTGTATGATCATAGTATTAAGTATTAGACTACTAAGTATAACGCTTATCTTTTGAACTTCATAGATATGACATCGACATAATCTTGTATATACTGTTATGATTATGTGAATGGGTTATGGTGAAGATTTCATCCTAGGAAACAATGTTTTACATCCGTTTAAAAGAAGTACATTCATGAACTTGTTTCGTGAATCATTAGGCTTATTGGTCTGGATATTCATTGTAAATCTTTGGATGACCGATATGTGTGAGATAGTAGAACCGATCGTAACTATGTTATGTATCTTGGTATAACTAATCACAATACGTGACTTATGATTTGGTATGACTGGTTTTTATTAATTGGTGTAACTGATCCTAAGTAATCACCATGAGATGGTATGATCGATATTTGTAATTGGTGTGACCGATCCTAGTAATTGGTGTAACCGATTGTAGATGGTGAATTTTCGACAAGGGATAAAATCGTCAAACCATAATTATAGTGCTCCTGATCCAGCAATCAGATGAGTATTGAGGCTCATGTCTCTCATCGAAGCATGACAGCTCATGCCACAAGAATCTCTGACTGAGAATACAGTCTCTCAGAGTGTATGTAGATATGTAGTCTCTCAGCTGAGGCAACGGCATATCTCATAAATACTGAGCAATTTAAGTAATTACTTCTATATAGAATCGAAATATTGGACGGATCCTAGACAGATTGCGTGCTAGTATAGAGCAATAACGTCTTCTGGATGTAACAATATTTTCCCTGACTATATAAAAGAAATATGACGCTTCAACAAGCTCATATCGCTCAATTCCTGAATAATTAATGCTCCTAGATGATCGTACTAGTATAGAGCCATCAATTAATTATTCCTAAATCATTAGATTCATTAACTGAATCCCTGGAAAATATTTCTACGTTTTTCATAATATTTCGTTACTTCAATCCATGGTTCTTCCCAGCAGAATTCCATGGGTTAGTAATAAATATTCAACACACGGGCATTTGAGCAACTATCGAGTAAGCCCCGACCAAAATGGTGCAAGTGTACTAATGCACTAACGAGCACCTGAATGCACGAACGAGCATTCCAAAATACGAAGGAACGATGAACCTATGCAAAAATAGGAACAAAATAATAAATAATAAAATATTAATCAAGGCGCTGGGGGACTGGCCCACCGGCCGCCCGGTCGTGTCGTGGCCAGTCCCACGCCCAATTCTATATTTTATCATATTTTATTATTTTCCTTGATCTCATGAAAATCCCTTCATTTGAACAAATATCTTTCGTTTTAAGGAAACTCCTCAGTTTCATGGTGTTTCCTTCGTATCAAGGAAGTAATATAAAATTGGGAAAGGTGTCGTGGGACCGTGCCTACTAGCCGACCGACTATGCCCTAGTCGTGGCCTCCCAATTTTATATTTTATTATTTTCCAAATCATGAAATAATACATAAAATTAGGGAAAGCTCACTGGACCGGGGCCTAAGCAGCCGACCATGCCCAAGCAGGTCCCACACGCCCTTATTTTATTATTATTAATATTATTTGTTTCCTTCATCTCATGGAAACTCCTTCACTTCAAGGAAACTCCTTGATTTCAACAAAACTCCTTGGTTTCAACAAACTCCTTGATTTCATGATATTTCCCTAAAATCATGAAAAAATATGAAATTAGGAAAAGTGCCATGGGACCGGGCTCTTTGGCCTTGGCCATAGCCGGTCCCAAACTTCATGATTCCTTAATTTTCTATTATCATGTCCTTCATCTTATGAAGTTTCCTCAGTTTCAGCAAAATCCTTGATTTCTTCATAATTTTCTCAAAATGTTGTTCAAACGCACATCAGAAATTATCAAAATTCTCAGGGCTGAGGAACGGACACTTTGGCGACGCGAGCATATTACCTTGACCGATCAAGGTTGGCTCTTTGGCTTGCAAGAGGCCAGTCCCACATACTTTCATCATTTGACCTAATTTGTTCACATTAGGTTCAAACTCTTCCAAACAGTTTTGGAATTTCATAAAACGATCGTCAGTCGATCCCGTGACCAACCAGAGCCGGTTTTCACGACCCCTTGGTTGGTCCCTCATCTCTTCATAATTTATTAGGTTTTATCACCTAAGGTTCAGACGAACATTGTTTGAATAAATGATTAAACCAGCATTTAATCATCCTTTCACCAACTGGTCTTCAAGAGACTTTGGTATTTTGTTCACTCGAGCATCTGGGCGCTACATGGTCGATCCATCATCCCATGTAGTCGGTCCCTCCTTCACTCCATGGTTCATTTTCAATATATCATCAATTGATCAAAATTAAGGTTTCGAATCCAAAGCTCTGCGAAAACATAATTCTGAGCAGATTCAAACACTAATAATTTTACTACGATCCTATGATCAACATTTTATTAATTATACTCGGTTCAGTTGCTAGTATCTTAAAATAATATTTTACTTGGTCATACTACCAATAATTCATCAAACGAGCAACACTTTCTCATACTAAGGAATATTGGTTCAACTATCAATATTCAACGTTCCATGAGCAATATATGCTCACCTTAACTATCAACATTTATTCGACAATTATACTTCTGTCTCAACATACACGTTCAATTCATGAGTCCCATAACATATGTTCGACTCAGCAATACAAGGACTCATCGTCCCATGAAGTCAGCAACTGACTAACTAAATACACGTCTAACTTGCAGACTCCACAATCACGAGACGTCAATCGTGTTACATGGGGGAGATTAACTAGGGTTTTGGTAAGGCGGTCTACGACATGTGTGTTCATACACACGATGAGAATGTGAGCAAATCGTGCAATCATTTGAAGGAGTTAACAAATTAGTGGGTAGAAAATCAACCAAGTCTCCACACGATGAGCAACTGGTGTTAACACGATTTCCACTTCCCCACTCTTTGACTCCAGCAACTGTCACACTTCATGGGATCAAGGTGTTTTCAATTCTAGCAATATAAATAAGTCTATGAATCGTGATTGAAGACAAGACAATCTTTTCGTCCAACAGACAACACGAGATTAACATCTCAACGTCTGAGCAATTACTCTCAACAGAAAAAATTCAATTAATCAGAGCTTATCTTATTTCTTTATGCAGAATACAGAACACACCTACAATCTTCGATCAACATTGATCTCACACATTTCTCAGCTTCCCTCCTACAGATCGACCCATCCTCTCTTGTGACCTAATTGACTCTGGAACGGACATTGTCTTGGTTTAGGCCAAAGTCCTACAAATTGATCTCTCGAACTTAAAGCACTCCCTTCTTGTAGTGCATCTGTGTGAGGTTAAAAATTTCGCTCGGTTCAAGGAGTCTCCTCCGTACGGTCGTCTCCTCAATTCCGTAAAAACCAGGAAATCGTTTTTCCCCATCTACAGATTGGCGACCATAGTGGGAGATCATTCTCTCGGTTGCAATCTCAATTCTCAAAAAGATGGTCGGTCTTAGGTCTGGTTTATTTACTAATCCGGGTTCAACGCCCGACCCCAATATTGCAAGCTCTAGTGATAATGCCAACACAACTCCTCCGGCGTAACCTGCCACTACCACTCATCCGGCGCAACCTGCCACTACTATTCCTCCGGCGCAGCCTTCCACCACAACTCCTCCAAATGCTCCGGTGATCACCCCTGCAAGTGACGGCACGGGCGCCATCAACAATCCACTCTTTGGTCGATCTCCTGAAGAAATCAGAGAAAATCCACCTACCATTGGTGATCTCATGAAGGTGCAAGAGACTCTTGCCAAAAATCAGACCGACATGGATGCTACTTAGAAGGAACTATGCAATTATCTCAAGACTCTTACAGACAAGATGTCAGAGAAAATTCAGGAGAAAGAGTTATGCAATTATCTCAAGACTCAAAAGAAACGTCCTCGGACGCTGATCCCGAGGTCACTCCAATTCATGTGGTAGATGATGAAGAAATCCCTAAGGCTGCAGACAATCCGCCAGCGAAAGAACCATCCAGTTTTATCACTCGTGAATATCTGGAACGCCTTTTGGAGGATCGTGGAAAAGACAAGACGTCTTTTGTCCACCGTCACCAACCTCCATACCCTGCTGCTACGCAAAGGATTCCTCTGCCAAAAGGTTACACCTCTCCAACATTCACCCTTTATGATGGAACGGGCAACGCTCGAGAACGTGTCTCCCGATTCTTGGAAGCATTGGGTGAACATGAGCACAACCATACTGTTCGACTGGAGGAATTTTCAAAGTCTCTGAAAGGCAGGGCATATACCTGGTATAACAACATCGCACCAGGAAGTATCAAGAGTTGGGGTGAAATGGTTAATGCTTTCTACAGAAAGTATTTCTTCGTTTCAGAGCAAATCACCCCTCTCTGATCTCGGTAAGATGTTCCAAAGGAGCAACGAACATCCTAACGATTATTTGAAAAGGTTCAAAGATCAAGCCTTGGACTTCCATGATCCAAATGTCACAGAACAGCAACTCGTGGACTTGTGCATCAATGAAATGATTCCAGTCTATAGGGCTTTACTAGAAAATCTCAGGTTCCAGACTTTCTCCGAACTTCATGCAGCGGCTAAGAGATCGGCAACTACTGCACCTGCTTTACTGGAGAGGGCTAAAACTACAAAAAACGAAGAACCACGAGAGACTCGAGGCAGCAGACGTTTGATCAACAAACAATATAATCTCGAACCTTCCACAAACGTTGTTGCAGAAGGAGGGAAACGAAAATCCGAGCCACAAATCAAGCATACTTCCTCGACTCCTTCAAAGGCGCAACGGAAGGATAATGCACAAGTTCCTGCTCAACACGTGGAAGCTGATCCAGAGGCACCTGACTTCCCATTTCCCATTGAAGAGGTTATTGAACTACTAGATGTCTGGGTTCAAGACGGCGCGATCAAGTTGCCATATGTCAAGAAAGAACGAACTGAAAAGGCCATGGAAAATCCTCGTTACTGTCGCTTTCATAGGTTCGTCAACCATCCCAAAAGTGATTGCAGAACTTTGAAACGCATAATTAAGGAAAAGATTCAATCAGGAGAGCTTAACTTGGGGACTGGAGGAGTACACAGAGATCCTCTCCCAGTCAGAGCCTTCACTCTTTCTGAACCACCTGTCAAGGAAGCAGTTCAATCCTTAATTGAACATGTTTGCGAATTGCTGTATTTATCAAAATCTCAAAGGGGAGACATGTTTGCTGCATTGAACCATATTGTGTCAGGAAAGCGTTTATCGATTCAGGAGACGCCACATGAGCCTTCAGCAGCAACAGACAAAGAAATATACGACTGGGGACTTCTGAAAAGCGGGGGTCTAACAATACTACCCAATATTTCGCTTAGCAATCTGTATGGACTAACTCCGAAATACTTTGCTAGAGAATTAACTAGACAGTCAGACTCAATCTAGATTATAGTATCTCAAGGAATTAATATCTCTCTCTTCATTTGATTTTTACTCAAGCTAAAAATAATAACGAGTCTTTATCAAATACAATGAATAACTTGGACGGTACCAAAGACCAATATCCAAGGATCAATCAATATCAATCAACAACCAAAGGTTGGATTTCCAATTGATGATCTTAACGCACAACCTGTATTATTTCTTTTATATAAAATATAATGCGGAAAAGAAATAACACAGACACTAGAAGTTTTGTTAACGAGGAAACCGCAAATGCAGAAAAACCCCGGGACCTAGTCCAAATTGAATACACACTGTATTAAGCCGCTACAGACACTAGCCTACTACAAGCTAACTTCGGACTGGACTATAGTTGAACCTCAATGAGTCTCACACTAATTCAAGGTACAGTTATACTCCTACGCCTCTGATCCCAGCAGGATACTGCGCACTTGATTCCCTTAGTTGATCTCACCCCACAACTAAGAGTTGTTGTAACCCAAAATCGCAGACTTGATAATAAACAAATCTGTCTCACACAGAAAAGTCTATCAAAGGATAAATTTGTCTCCCACAGAAAAGCCCTAGGTTTTGCTCCGTATTAAGATATAAAATCAAGGTGAACAGGAACCAATTGATAATCCGGTCTTATATTCCCGAAGAACAGCCTAGATTAATCAATCACCTCTCAACAATACTTATTGACTACACAAGCAGTTTGTCGAGGAATCACAAACAGTGAGACGAAGATGTTTGTGACTTCTTTATCTTGACTATCAGAGAACTCTCACGATCTCAAGCCAATCAATATATTGTAATCGTACGATAGAAAATGCAAGATCAGATCACACAACTACGATAAAAGTAGTATCGGTCTGGATTTACAATCCCAATGAAGTCTTTAAGTCGTTAACCTGGTTTTAGAGAAGAAAACCAAAGGTTAAAGGAGAATCGACTCTAGCGAGGCACTAGTATCACACAGACGTGTGGGGATTAGTTTTGCACAATGCTAGATGTGTCCTTTATATAGCCTTCAAATCAGGGTTTTGCCTTAGTTACAAAGCAATCCATATTCACCGTTAGATGAAAACCTGATTTAGATTCAAGCTAATATTTCTCAACCGTTAGATTGAAAACTTAGCTTGTCACACACACTTGGGTAGATGTTTATTGGGATTGTGAAAACCGTGCCCAAACGTGTACGTGTATGTTGGTTCAACATAGTAACCCAAAAGGTTAACCATATGAGCATTTCATATTAACATAGTTCTTCTTCACCATAACTAGTTCAATTGACTCAAATGAACTAGTTAGAGAGTTGTTCAATTGCTATGAGATCTTATGTAACTACACAAGACACGATTGAAACAAAGATGATTCGATTCGATGAATCGGCTCATGAACTTTATAGCCACGGTTTGCATAAAGCATTCCTTAGTAATTTAAGTTTCATGTTCAGAGCACATCTTTAGATCATAACCACTTAAGCTCACAAACAAATTCGCGGACTTAAGACAACCGGCAGAGTTTTCCAAACTCAGCAGAAAATCTCGGCAAAGAGACTTCCGCAGCGCAAACTAAACACGCAAACGAGTTTTTGGAAAATCCCAGCAGAAATTTTCGGCAAGAGAACTTCCTTCATTTCGCGGACTGAGTTCGTAAACTGAGTTCGCGGACTTGGAAAATCCAATTCCTCTGGTTTCTCTCAATCAACAAAGTTCGAAAACTTCGGATTAAGGAATACATGGTTATGTAATCTAAACTCTCATTCCAATCATTGAGACATTCTCAGAGGACATTATATAGCCGTTATTCACAAACCGTTTCACGTCAGAGCAATTCTCAAAGTAATTGAAACTTTTCATGACTTTCGTCACTAGGTGAAGATAAACTTGATCATAGCGAAACGCTTTAGCAACAAACGATTTCGAGAAAAAGATAAGTAGTGAATACTCCGCTCGAAATGTCAAATGTGTATGATCCAGTCTATATAGCATACGACTTTTTGTCTCATAAGAAGCAGGAGATAGAATAGATAGACTTTTGAGTGATAGATAAGTTCAAGTCTCCACATACCTCTTTGTTGATGAAGTTCCACGGTTCCTTGCGTAGATCTTCGTCGTTGTATGATGAATCGCCATGAAGTCTTTGAGCTCAACTACACTTTTCTATCCTAGTCTGAGACTTAGCTATAATAGACTAGAACTCATAGTTTTGATCACTAACATTGACAAACATGCTTGATATAGCAACGCATGCGAGGTCGACCGAGCTATGGTTTAACAATCTCCCCCTTTTCAATATTAGTGACAAAACTATTAATACATATGGAATACAAAAAAGATAAACTTTAGTGGTTCCTATTCTATAGTCTAATGTTCAACGTTCCTTGAAATCTTCGTCCTTCCAAGTACTCCAATGATCCCAAAGGTTGTAAGTTTAGCACCACCGTTGTTGAAGATCCGTAGCTATAACAATGAGAGAAATCGAGATTCTCGATCATTATTATACAGTGTCATAGTATCATGATGTAACATCAAAGTCCAATTGCATCACAACTTTAACAACAATACTGTGGAGATATGTATCACTCCCCCTTAGTCAATACTCCATCTCGATCATGGAAACCACTCCCCCTTACACAATGATCCGAAAACCATATGTATTTGTAGTGTGAACTACATTATTTCTACCCCTTTTTGTCAATAAAATTGGCAAAGGTAAAAGAACGGGATCATAATGAAATTTCCACAAGAGACATTTCATAGACTAAAAGAAAAAATACATACCAACTTAAATTAGATGCAATCATAAAGCCGAAGCTAAATTCATTCATCAAGGAGTTTTAAGATACAAGATAACCCCTATAAAATTCCACAGCCACACACCCCGCAAGATATTACCATTAAGCACAAGTTCAAAAGAACTCTCCCCCATTTGATGTCATTCCCGAAGGAACAACAAGAGCGACCTTAATTTCGAAAGAGAAGGATTTTTTAATTGGACGCCATAAACCATGGAAATGATTTTCTATATCCAAAACTCAATCAAATTAATCACAAGTAAACCCATGATTAATTTAATCGGAATACGCAACTAAATCAAACCGCAAAAGTGATCAATTTAATTGATTGTGCTCAACAAGAGAAAACTCACGGAGCTACGACTAAGATAACCACACGGAGATGACTACCTTAATCATTCAAATACTCAACATAAGAAAACCTTACAGAATATACGACTATAACAACCAATAGAACATGATTAGTATAGCCGTTCATATACTCAACACAAGAACTTGTGGAATATATGAAAAACTCAACTAGATTAATTACAAGAGAACCTATAATTAATCTAATTGGAATACACAACCAAACTAATCACTGAAGCAATCAATTTAATTGTCAAAAGATTTTGCTCGATAAAAGAAGACTTTCGGAGCAAATAACTAAATAACCAATCAAGATGATTAATTTAGTTCAAGAATGCTCAACATATAGCATCGCATGGAACAACCAACAAGTCCAATATTAGTCGACATAGTTGTAAGGTGCTCAACATAAGATACACCGTGGAGCCTTCACGGTAAAACATAACAAAATGGATCAATGAAGATCAATAGCGTGGATAACATACAAGGATCTATTATATTTTCCATCACTATTTGCATAACGACATAATAGACTTTATCCTTGTCAAACAAAAGATTTCATCATATTTTCCATCAATTAAATGACTGCGTAGGCATAACTTTTGTAATTGTCAAAAGTCCATTGTCCTTTCATTAATACGAATATCAATTTAAGAACGACTTTACTTTTGACACAATATGGGACCTTCAAGTTCACAGACGCAAACAATACATATCCCATAAAAATATTGCAATACTTCAAACCAGATTAATACTGCAATAATATCATCTTCCAAATATTTTTAGAATTTAAAAACCAATAAACCTAAAAATAACATAAGAAGATGAAAACAAAAATAGCTATGTGTAGTCACAATCTTCTCTATTCAAAGCACTAGTTATTCTTCTAACTAATTCAAAGGAAGACATACTAGGTATCTGAAAATATCCTCAGTTTTCCTTGATAATTTCATACCTCTGAAATGGTCCATCAAAGTATGAGTCACTGATATCCTTGATCATGCTGACTGTAGACACACCATGTTCATAAGTCGGAACATTAACTTTCCGATCAACAGTGCGAGCGTAATGACGAGCCTTTGCACAATCAAGGATAACTTTCTTCTGATTTCTGATCAAGATATTCTGAGTACCAAGGATTTTCGCCTGTCCATCAATGAGCTGGTTTATCTGCAATTGAAGGTTAGCCAGTTCGTTCTTAACTTCATTCTGAACACGCATCAGATCCTTGACAGATTCTCCAATCCAAGCGTTATACTCTTTTCTTTCAAGCATCTTCTTCAGTATAAACTTTTGACCAGAATCACATCCTTTGAGATCATCCTCAACCATAGGGTTAACTTCTTTTTTCGGAACAGTTTCCATAGAGCTCCTTTCTGAAGAAGAATGAAACACATATAAGAGTTATATATGTTTGTGAATGCCCTGGCTAGAAACCCTAGAGTTCCTTGAGGATATGCGGACATTCGTGGGACGACCAAAAGAGAAATGGCCCTAAGAGGAAATATTGCACATTGTGCAGCTTTCAAAGATTCTCCATCCCAAAAGGTCATAGTGACAAAAGAAAAGTAAACTAGAGAAGAGCATTACATCAAAAGATATACAAGCTAGAGAAAAATAGCACAATACTTGAGCATCTCTCAAATCCTTATCCTTGTGTTTCTCAAGTTAGACACAAGAATAGAACATTCTGATGTTAGGTAGCAGAGGGAGACATAGTCTCACCATAGTTTGTGAGAGAGTAGCTGTAATTTCCTCCAGGATATCTTATCTCAACATTTATTGTCTTTTCATTGCAGCTTCCAGGAAAAAGGGTGCGTCTCGCAGTCTTTCTGGGAATCACTGGTGAGAAACCTTTCTGATAACAAAGTCTATGACCTCTAGAAATAGTAACTAGGGGATTTTCCGAAATTGGTTTCCACACACTAGACTTAGTGATAAGTACTTAATTCTTACATATTTACTACTCAAATTTACATTTATTTAGTTCTTTATTTTGTACATATTTGATAATTTTATTTATTTTTGCAGTTTTTAGAAAATAAAACTCTATGGACTAAATTGCGGAATTCTGCTGGAGAAAGGAAGTGATTTGATGGGTTAAGCCCAAAAGGAAACATGTAGAATTATTGGGCCAATTATTTGGATATGGGTGTGTGTAGAAATGTGCCACGACATGTGTAGACCATGTGCAAGATATTATGATAAAGGATATTTGAAGATATTTAGTTTAATGAAGAAAATATTTCTTTATGACGTGGAGTAATGGAATATATGAAGATTTGGGAAAGAATATTAATCTTTATGGTTGGAAATAATAATTAAGATATTGATTGCAGTATTTGACACATGGCGCATTTTGATTGGGGGATTTTTTATATTATTTGACACGTGGCATACTTTCATTAGATGATGATGTGGTAGTGGATATGAAAAAGGGAAGTGGTTTTCTTTGAAAACTATAAATACTGGTTAAAGCAAAGGGAAAGGGGAGGTCCGGGGTCCGTAGTCCAGAGAAAATAGTTTTAGTTTATTTTCTTTTCTTCTTCCTTTTTGTAATGATCGTGTAATCTCTTTACTAGGGCTAAGAGGAGCCCGATGATGTATTTTAGAGAGTTTAATTTATTTTAATAATAATTCTCTTGGGTCCTATATTCTCGTTTATCATGATAATAATTCTTTTTACATGTCCTCGTGCTTGCTTAAAAGAGTTTATATTCTTGTGTAGAGATCATCATTTTTAGTTTTGAGAGTTGTTAGTATTTTGAGAATGGAATGGTTATAAAGTTATATTTTCCAAGACGTACGATGTGTCCGAAATCGTCTTGAGTAGTTTTTGAGAGAATATTATTTAAAATAGTTATAATTATCTAATTACGTCATAGCGGTGAAATCTAAACCCTAGGTTTTTCTTCTTATTTGTTTATTTCTTTTATTAGTTTAATTATTATTACATCTTTTTGGCGTATAAATTAATTAGAAATTAAAGGTAACTATTTAGTCCCAGTGGAACGACTTGTGCTTGCATATTATCCAATCGATAGCCGTGCACTTGCGGTATTATAATTAAATCCCATCAAAGTTTTGGCGCCGTTGCCAGGGACTAATGATTGTTATTCTTGATTTCTTGTGAATATTGTATATATTAGGCTAGTTTAGATTTATAATATTCCTTTTATTTGCTAGATTATACTTGGGTATCTTTTTATTTTTGGTGTGCAGGATAATTGGAGATTTAAAGTGAAAATAAAATTTCTGCACTAAACAGGTAAGTATCCGATTTTATTTTTTTTTTAAATATTTATTTTAGGAAATATTCTGATTCTTTAGATATTTTATTTACTGATACATAATTAGTCTAGAATTTTTATTTTCTTTGTAAATATTTTTGTTTCCTTTATAAAAAAAAAAAAACACGTTGCACACACCAATTGCATCGTCAGACAACTGATTTTAGGAAAACCCGTGGAAAAGTACGCTGAACCCGTGCCTTGGGCCTTATGGGAGTTACCAGCCGAAATTCCACACACCTTAGCCAAGTACCATTGACCAGTCTTTGACTGTAGGTATATTCAGCTTAAGGTAACCTGAGCTTACCAATTTTAGTCGACCCTGCATTTGCACGTGCACAAAAAAAATGTCAAGTGGTATTATAAAGACCAATATAATGATTATTCAACTGAGTATCTAATTGGAAAATATTCGTATTATGCCCATAGTGTGGATAGTACTTGGGACCACTACCGATCTTCTGAGGGTTATGGTTCATACCATGGCGATCCCAATTACTATTTGCACGTCCACCAATCATACTAACGGGTGAATGGGAAATATTATAATGAAAAAATGAGAATTCTCCATCTTTAGAGGATTTAACCAAACAATTACCACCAGTTCCTGATGAATATAAAACTCATTCCATAGAAGATGCACTCAAACAGTTTCAATTGACAAGTCTTTCTTTACAGGAATCACTTAAGAAGTTCAATAAATCTATATGTGAATCTGAAATATTCATGGATAAACTGTGTGAGACTCTTAATAAGCAGGAGGACCAAAATGCACCTAAGACTATTGCTCATAATGAACTTGAATACCAAAATAGTGTTTCCAATCTTGCCCCTGATAATGCATATAATTATTCGCCTAATTTAGAGGAAGAGGTTAGATCTGAATACACTACATGTTTTGATAAGGTTCAACCATCCTTGTATTGTTATGATGATGAGGACAGTGTCGATGAAGAATTTGAAATGTGCAGTCATAATGACGAGGAAATTGTTGCACCAATTGATCCTTATGATTATAATGTTGTTTCTAGTTCAAATCCTAATAATGTTGATAATTCACATATTCAAAAGGATGAGGATATGACTAGAGACACCATAGTTTTAGATGGTGTAGTATATTATTGTGATTATGAAGCCGAGGATGGCTTAGAGGAAAGAGTTTATCCTGAGACTAGGGTTTTAGAGTCTAACAATTCGGAAACAATAGTGTCTGCTGAGGATTATAGCACTGTAGAACCACATGATTACAACCTAGAAGAAATAAAAGACCGTTTTCCTAAATCTGATAATTTAGAAATTAAGGAAATTGTGACTAATTTATCCAAGGATATTGACAACTCTAGGTTTGGGGGTAATCATTATCCTCGTTGTTTACCTTTGACTCTTACAAAGGTCCCTAATTTGGGACTTGATGTTTGTGCCTCTACCATCTTAAGGGACTATCTTCATGCACGTTTTCCTGAACTTAGTTATGTCCAAAAAGAAACTCAGTTGATAGAAACCCATCCTCTGGTTGATGTGGTTAATCCGGTCCAAGATACCATAATTGATTTTGTTGTCCCACCAAGATTTTATTTACCAAATGTGGGAGTATCTCATTTCGAAATGTGTCATTATATAGTTTTTAGAACTAAAACTAATTATTTTAGGAAATTAGAATCGTCGACACATTTACTTAAGAATGACCACCATTATGGTCAACTGTGTGAGTCAAATCTAATTGACTTAGAGGATCCACAATTATTCAGGTTATTATTATGTGCTTTTAAGTTTTTATTTGAGTTTTTCCAGACTCTACAACCTGACACTCTGGATCCTGCCTATGAGGAAACTCGGCCAATGAAAATATTTTACCTAGACCCTTTTATAGAGCCTGAACCCCAACCAAACTTAGACATAGTTGTCTTAAATAGAGATAAGGGTGTGTTTGGTTGGTTGACTTTCTTGGTCTGCTGCAGTTTTCTTCTATTTGTGATAACACTTTTCAATTCAGACGACCCACAGTTGTTCCGGATACTACTTTATGATTTTATGTGGTGAATAATTCTTCTGATGTCTGGCTGAAGACTTTAAACTTATCACTTCTTGGGAGGTAACCCATGCTCATGCAACAAGGTAATATCTTTCCTTATCTCCTTATTTCCTTTAAACTGGTAACAATTTCTCTTTGTTCATGCTTTTAATTTTATCTTTAGAACATTGAGGACAATGTTAGATTTAAGTTTGGGGGTATGGGAGAAACTTTTTAGTTGCATTATTAAACTTCTAGTGTCACATAGTATCCGGTTAGCTAAGTTTACATACTGTTTCTCATCGAAAAGATGGAAACTGGAATTGCTAGGGATAACATTCTACTGAGACATTAGAGAAAAAGACATTGAGATCACTGACACTCATGAGAGAAAATTCACCTTTTAGAGGGTAATCGTGATGGACCTAACCATCCATGATGGGAAGACAATTAGGGCAGAAGGAAATGCCAGAAAGACAAAGCAACCTCCCATGTAGTCTTAGTTACTGGATTACGACTCTCTCTCAGTAGAAACTTATCATCATCAACAAGCGGAGCGACATCAAAATCTATGAAGAAAGTTGAAGACGTTTAAGGTTTATAAGCAACAATACAAAGAAAAACAAAATTCAAAATCAAAATTGAAGACTTGGAGCAAAGAAAATCAAACGATGTAAGTTGTTGAAGTTCATGATACCAAGATATTTCAAATTGCGAAGATCCAAGTGCTAAAGTCCCTGTCTCATGGCCATGTAAATATTAGTCTTGTTATTAATAAAAAAAATGAAAAATATATATATATATATATAAATGAAAAAAAAAAGGAATTATATTTAAGTTTTATTGTTTTATTCAATAAGGTCATAGGGAATTAGAAATCTATAAGGAAGTTCAAGCAAGAAATCGAAGAGAGGAGTTAATTGTCAAGGTTCTACGAAGTTCAAGAGTTTATCATCAACAGTTGAAGCCGAAGAATTTCTAGTGATCACTATGAGAGAGTCAAAAAGAGATGCATATTGGTTGCTCTGTTAGTCCGCTTTCCATCCGGCACAAGATCTTTCTAACACTGGTTCAACTCGTCACACGTAATTAGTCCAGCTGTGTAGCAGATGTCCCTCTCATCTTTATCTCTCTCCTAATCTTATCCAGTTGTAAAGAGGATGCATCTTACAATGTTTATCTAGCTGTGTAGCAGATATCTCTTTATCTAGTAGTAATGCGGATGTGTCTCCCCTTTCCTTTATTCAGCTATAGAGCGGATACCTTTAATTTCTCTGGCATTCTAGTTACTTGGCGATAGGTTGAGAATTTGTATGTCCTCATAAATCTTTGGATACTTGTGACCAATTATAAGTCAAGGTTTTGTGGGTACACCTCTGGTAAACCCTCCCGAGACTATAACTCGGCCACTAGGGCCACCTAGTGATAGACACATTTATGTGTCTATTTTGTTTTGAATGTTCTGTATTGTTAGACTCGATTAAATACTTATTGTGTTATTTTATGTTTTTGTAGATGTTTTTGGAAAAATAAGCTCTTGCGGCGAAATTGGATCGAAAAGTGGTGTTTTACACCCCAGGATAGAGACTAAAAACACCCCAGAAATGCGCCGGAGGAACCCAGATAAAATGTTGTAAACACCCCAAAAAAATTACTTAAGGCACCCCAAAGGACATGTGTTATTCGGACTCCAACAACGGATAAGGGGTGACCTTCTTCAAAAATTCAAAAAAATATTTTGGCGGGAAAATATTTCTTTTCACAGGCAGATTTTTCGATCGGATTTTGGAGGAGTTTTTGTGTGATTCAATCGCTGAAACTTCATGGGTAGATGAGATATGTCATAGAAAAGCTGGTATGGGTGTTTGTTTCGATCAAATTTGGCTGGATAACTTGGTTAAATCCAAACAGTGAGTTGGAGGATAAACACAAACTTACACGAGTTTAAACGTGTACTGCTCGTGATTGGAAGACTTAATCAATATTCTTGAGCGTGAAGTAGGTATAAAAGGAAAGAAACACAGCTGAGAACGCGTGAAAATCATAAATCAGGGAAGAAAATCTTCCCGAAAATATTTTTTATCACCCGAGTAAAGAGAGGATTATGTCGAGTTATGAAGGAGATTTCTTGTGTTGTAGGTGTATAAAAAGGGTCTTGAGTTATCATAGAAGGCGTGTCGAGAGTTTGGGGGGCTGAAGATAGCCAGAGAAGAAGAAATTCAAGTTTTCCCAAACTCGGTTTCTGCTGCTGCTGTTGTTGAAGAACACGAAGAACGGACCTGCAGAGACAGTCGTTTTTCAACAGTGTCAGCGACACAGAGGCGAGGGTCGCAGCACAATGTTTACAGCACTTTCTGTCTGTCGTTTTCTGTAACAGCTGGTTTGTAACAGTTATAACTGTTACAAACCCGGTTTTATTGTATTTCTCATATTCTCATCATTTGTAAACCATTTTTGAGCATCAATGAAATTCTTTAAGAGGTTTTCCAACATGATGTGCGGCTAATTCTCTCATAACCAAGGCAATGAGGAAGCTATTTACGCATGAATACTTGGTAATTATTTATTCTCTCTAATTTATAATTTATAATTCACTCAATCACTGCTTTTCCAGAGTTTTTAATTGTTTGCAAAAAAAATTCTTCATTAGTTGTGATTCAATTAGATAGGTTATGCTCTGTTTAGATAATCTATGCTTAGGGATACAATTAATTTTTGAGAATTTTCCAGATTATTTGTGAATTAAGAAATAAGAGTCTTAAAAGATAATTAGAGTTTTGGATTGTTTACCATAATTTATTCATGTGTAATAGTGAAATCAGTGTCTTGATTGTTTTCTAATATCTTGAAGTCAATTTTGTAATAAGTTTTGTTTGTTTTTAAATTTTTATTAAGTCTAAAATTCATTGCCTTCACAAGTCTTAAAACAACCCTTTTATCACTATCTACAACAACTTTGAAATCACATCAAATTTTGGCGCCGCCGACGCGGATTTGTGCTTAGGTAGAATTTTTAGTTTTTTTTTTTTTTTTTTTTTTTTTTTTTTTTTTTTT